>NC_141001.1:83074943-83137443 GCF_052327205.1 Somniosus microcephalus | reverse complement strand
AGGGGGGGAAGAGGGGAGAAGGGGAGGGGAGGGGGGAATGGGAGGGGAGGGGAGGGGGGAGGGGAGGGGAGGGAAGGGGGAGGGGAGGGGAGGGGGAGGGGTGGGGAGGGGGTAGGGGAGGGGGGAGGGGGAAGGGGAGGAGGAAGGGGAGGGGAGGGGGGGAGGAGGGAGGGGGGGAAGGGGGGAGGGAAGGGAGGGGGGAAGGGGGGAGGGGAGGGAGGGGGAGGGGAGGGGGAGGGGGAAGGGGACGGGGAGAGAGGGGAGGGGGGAGGGGGGGAGTCCCCGAGCCCCGCCCCCCCGATCTCCCGAGGCTCGCCCCCCCTCCCCCCCCATGATCTCCGGAGCCCCGCCCTCCCGCTGCACTCTCCCGAGCCCCGAGCCCTGCGCGCGCGTCCTCCCGAGCTCCGCCTTCCCGAGCACCGGCCTCCGGAGCCCCGCCCTCCCGCTGCGCTCTCCCGAGCTACGCACGCGCGCCCTCCCGAGCTCCGCCTTCCCCAGCACCGGCCTCCGGAGCCCTGCCCTCCCGCTCTACCACTCTCCGGAGCCCCGCCCTCCCGCTGCGCTCTCCCGAACCCCGCGCACGCGCCCTCCCGAGCTCCACCTTCCCGAGCCCCGCCCCCTGCCCGAGCCGGCTTCAAGACCAGAGAGATGCCGCCACGCAACCTACCACGTGAGTCCCGGCCGGACTCAAGTCGCGCTCCGGGCGGAAGATGACGTGGACGCTGACTCCCGCCCCGCCCGCCTTTACTAAGATGGCGGTGGTGGCGACGCTCGGCTCAGGCCCGCCCCCTCCAGCCTTCAGAAAGATGGCGGCGATCGCTGGCCTTTTGTCGATCGCGACGGGAGGCGCCTAGCTCGGGCGTGGCTGGTCAACAGACGCCCAGGCTTTGAGGCCTGGAAAAACGGTGAAAGGTAGGAAAATTATAGAGGTTACACAAAAGATTTACAAATGAATTAACTTTTTTTTAAAACAATTTGTCTTTTAAAAGCAACTTTTTTTTTGCTGGAAATGTAGATTTGAAAAGAAACATGCAGAAAGCGGGAAAAAGAAATGAAAAGTTTGGAATCAAGATGGCGGCGACTCACCTCGGTTCAGAACGATAAGGCCCGCCCACACATGCACCGATTGGTGGACCGTCAGGTCACCGAAGCGTAGGATTGGTCAATCATCCCGTCACTCGACCGTAGGAGGGCCCGCCCGCACGCGCCAGGAACCCGCCGTACGATTGGTCGACCTCGACGTCACTCGATGCTAATGAGCGGATAATGAGCGGAACGTTGAACGTTTTTTGGATACCGCGGGCGCAATTTTTGTCCGGCTGAAACGTAAATATGCTTAGGACGGTTCTGGAATTGTCATCTTTCTTTCGACGTAACACACGTGTAGGTACGCTCTATAACTTTCGAGTTTATTCAATACAGACAGACAGAATGACAGACAGACAGAAGTATCCTTTTATATATATATAGAAGATAGATATATAGATGTATGTCTTTCTCTTTTGTACAATGTCAAAATACCCTTGGAGACACGTATTGCAACAACAACAATGAGTTGCACTTCTATTGTGCCATTAACGTAGAGATTTACTCAAGATGTTACACAAGAGTGATAGGGCACTGAGCATGAGTTGCGAGAAGTGTTAGATGAAATAACCTCAGACATAGCCAATGAAGTGGGTTTTGAGGAGACTTTTCAGAGTGGAAAAGTGTTTTCCAAGGATGTTCCAGAGTACAGAGCACTGCTTAAACTAGCCAGTTAAAAGTGCTGCCACCGATAGTGAAGTGGAGGGACAGGAGGAGGTAGAAATCACTGTTGGTCAGATTCAGAAGAGTGAAAGATGAGAGCTGGGACTTATGTCTAGAGGAGGTTGAAGCAAGGCCATGGACAGATTTTAAATAAGCACAAGGGTTTTAAAATCAATATTCCTGGTTACAGAGAGGCTGGTGAAGATAAGGGCAATAGATGAGCTGGACTTCGTTCTGGAAATTATGTCATTGGCAGAGTGCTGGATGAGTTGAAACTTAAGTAAGCTCAAGAGGCTAGTGAGGAATATTTGAGAAGTCAAGCCTAGAAGTGACAATGCATGGATGAGGGTATAGTCGCGGTGAGGGTGAGTCGCGGTGAGGGTGAGGTCGGAATAGAGGTGATGATATTACATGAGTAGTAATAGGCAGCCTTGGTGATGGATCAGATGTAGGGCTTGTAACTCAGCTCAGCTCAGGGTCAAACAAGATACCAAGACTCATGTTCAGCTTAAGCAAGCAGCAGGGAGAAGGATGGAATTAAAGGTGCAAATTTTCTGGTGGGAGCCAAGCAGGATACCTTGGTCTTACAAAAGCAGACATAGAAACATAGAAATATAGAAACATAGAAGATAGGAGCAGGAGTAGGCCATTCGGCCACTCGAGCCTGCTCCGCCATTCAATGCGATCATGGCTGATCATCCAAGTTCAGTACCCGGTACCTGCTTTCTCCCCATACCCCTTGATCCCTTTAGCCTTAAGAAATATATCCAGCTCCTTCTTGAATATATTTAATGAATTGGCCTCTACTGCCTTCTGTGGTAGAGAATTCCACAGGTTCACCACTCTCTGGGTGAAGAAATTCCTCCTAATTTCTGCCCTAAAAGGCCTACCCCTTATCCTTAGACTGTGACCACTGGTTCTGGATCCCCCCGACCATCGGGAACATCCTCCCTGCATCTAGTCTGTCCAGTCCTGCCAGAATTTTATAAGTTTCAATGAGATCCCTTCTCATTCTACTAAACTCCAGAGAGTACAAGCCCAATCGACCCAATCTCTCCTCATACGTAATTCCTGCCATCCCAGGTATCAGCCTGGTGAATCTTCGCTGAACTCCTTCCATGGCAAGAACATCCTTCCTCAGATAAGGCGACCAAAACTGCACACAATACTCAAGATGTGGTCTCACCAAGGCCCTGTACAACTGTAGCAAGACATTCCTGGAGAAAGTTCTGGCTCATCCACTACTACTTTAGTGCACGCGATTCATGAAGTGATTTTGGTCAATTTTGTCAATGGTGATTATATGCGACTGTGTACAACACCAGAAATAAGAATATAAGAAGATAATAAATAGAAGCAAGAGTAGGCCATTCGGCCTTTCGAGCCTGCTCCGTCATTCAATAAGTTGATGGATGATCTTCTACCTCAACTCCACCTTCCTGCACTATCCCTATATCCCTTGATTCCCTTCATATCCAAAAATGTAACAATCTCTGTCTTGAATATACTCAATGGCAGCATCAACAGCTCTCTGGGGTAGAGAATTCCAAAGATTCATAACCCTTTGAGTTAAGAAATTTCTCCTCATCTGAGTCCTAAATGGCCAACTCCTTATCCTGAGACTGTGACCAATAGTTCTCGACTCCCCAGCCAGGGGAATCATCCTCCCAGCATCTACCCTGTCAAGCCCCTTAAGAATTTTTTATGTTTCAATGAAGTCACCTCTCATTCTTCTAAACTCTAGGGATTAGAGGCCTAGTCTACTCAATCTCTCTTCATAGGACAATTCCCTCATCCCAGGAATCAGTCTAGGGAACCTTTGTTGCATTCCCTCTAAGGCAGGTATATTGTTCCTTAGGTAAAGAGGCCAAAATTGTACACAGTACTCCAGGTGTGGCCTCACCAATGCCCTATATAATTGTAGTAAGACTTTCGCTTATACTCCAATCCCTTTGTAATAAAGACTAACATACCATTTGCTTTCCGAATTGCTTGCTGTACTTGCACGTTAACTTTGTGTGATTCATGTACAAGGACACCCAGGTCCCTCTGAATAGCAACATTTCACAATCTCGCACTATTTAAAAAATATTCTACTTTTCTATTTTTCCTACCAAAGTGGATAACTTCATACTTCTCCACATTATATTCCATCTGCCATGTTTTTGCCCACTTACTTAATCTGCCTATATTCCTTTGCAGCATCTTTGCGTTCTCCTCACAGCTTACTTTCCCACTTAACTTTGTATCATCATCAAACTTGGATACATTACACTCGGTCCCCTCAACTAAGTCATTGATATAGATTATAAATAGCTGAGGCCAAAGCACTGATCCTTGCGGTAATAACATAGCAACAGGAGTAGGCCATTCAGCCCCTTGAGCCTGTTCCGCCATTCAATGAGATCATGTCTGATCTGCGACCTAACTCCATATTTGGCCCATATCCTTTAATACCTTTAGTTAACACAAAGCTATCAATCTCCGATTTAAAATTATCAATTGATCTAGCATCAATTGCCATTTGCGGAAAAGAGTTCCAAACTTCTACCACCCTTTGTGTGTAGAACTGCTTCCTAATTTCACTCCTGAAAGATCTGCCTCTAATTTTTAGACTATGCCCCCTAGTCCTAGAATCCCCAACCAGCGGAAATAGTTTTTCTCTATCTACCCTATCTGTTCCCCTTAATATCCTGCAAACTTCGATCAGATCGCTTGTTAACCTTCTAAACTCTAGCGAATACAACCCTAATTTGTGTAATCTCTCCTCGTAATGTAACCCTTGAAGTCCGGGTATCATTCTGGTAAACCTACACTGCACTCCCTCCAAGGCCATTATATCCTTCCTAAGGTGTGGTGCCCAGAACTGCGCACAGTACTCCAGGTGTGGTCTAACCAGGGTTTTGTTTAGCTGCAGCGTAACTGCTACCCCCTTGAATTCTAGTCCTCTAGATATAAAGGCCAGCATTCCATTAGCCGTTTTAATTATTTTCTGTACCTGTTTATTACATTTTAATGATCTATGTATCTGGCCCCCCAAGTCTCTTTGGACCTCCACTGTTTTTAGCTTTTCACCATTTAGAAAGTACCCTGTTCTATCCTTTTTAGGTCCAAAGTGGAAGACCTCACATTTGACTACATTGAAATCCATTTGCAGCTGTTTTGCCCATTCACTTAATCTGTCGATAACCCTTTGTAATTTTATGCTTTCATCTACACTGTCTACAATGCTGCCCATCTTTGTGTCATCGGGAAATTTGGACATATGACTTTTGATGTCATCATCTAAGTAGTTAATAAATACTGTGAATATTTGAGACAGATCCCAGCGGGACACCATGAGTCACATCTTGCCAATTTGAGTTATTATCCATTATCCCTACTGCCTGTCTCCTGTCGCTCAGCCAATTTCCTAACCAGGTCAATAATTTGTCCTCAATTCCATGTGATTCTACCTTAATCAAAAGCCTTCTGGAAGTCCATATAAATAACATCATTGGGCATTCTGTAATGTGCTCACCTACTTCCTTAAAACACTGGGATGGAAACCATCTGGTCCTGGGGATTTGTCACTCTTTAGTGCCATTATTTTCTTCATTGCTGTTAATGTACTTATGTTAATTTAATTGAGTCCCTGTCCCTGATGCAATATTAGTTTCCTTGGATTCCTCTACTGTAAATACTGACGCAAAGTATGTATTCAACATTTCCGCCATTTCCTTATTATCATTGACAATATCACCGCTTTCAGTTTTTAATGGGCCAACATTGCTCCTGACTATTCTCTTTTTCCTAATATAATTGTAAAAATTATTTGTGTTGATTTTGATATCCCTTGCAAGTTTCTTTTCATAATCCCTTTTTGTAGCTCTTGCTATCTGTTTTGTGACCCTTTGCTGTTCTTTGTATCTTTCCCATTCACCAGGATCTGTGCTATTTTTTGCATTTTTGTATGCTTTTTCTTTTAGTTTTATGCTCTCCCTTACCTCTTTAGTCATCCATGGCTTTTTTCAGCAAGTAGAGCCCTTGCCCTCAGGGGTATGAACTGGTTCTGTATCATCTTAAATTCTTTTTTGAACATCTCCCACTGATCTTCCGTCATTTTACCCATTAACAGATTTGCCCAGTTTACTGTGGACAGTCTCTGTCTCATCCCGTTGAAGTTGGCCTCGCCCAAATCTAGAATCTTAGTAGCTGTTTTGCGTTTCTCCCTTTCAAATGCTATGTTGTACTCAATCATGTTATGATCGCTATTGGATAAATGTTCACAGACATTTAGCCTGTTGACTAAATCTGGATCATTACTCATTACTAAATCTAATATGGCATGCCCCCTTGTTGCCTCTGGGATATATTGTTGTAGAAAACTATCCCGGACACACACAAGAAATTCAGTACCTTTCTGACAGGTGCTAGTCTGCTTATCCCAATCTAAATGAAAGTTAAAAATTTCCATTAAAACCACACTTGTCTAATCTCTGCATTTATACAATCTAATACTTCACAGTTGCTACCAGTGGGCCTATACACAACTCCCACTACAGTCTTAAATCTTTTCCTATTTCTTAATTCTACTCATTAAGTCTCCACTGCCTGCTTACCTCTTGTTATACCCTCTCTTATCATTGAAGTGATTTAATCTTTAATCACTAAGGCTACTCCTTCTCCTCTGCCATTTTCCCTATCTTTCCTATAGACCTTATAACCTGGTCCCAATCCTGACCGTCTTACATCTATGTCTCAGTAATGCCTACCATGTAATAGCCTCCAATTTGAATTTGTGACTGTAGTTCATTCAATTTATTCATTATACTCCGTGTGTTTGTATAAAGAATGCTTATTTGGCCCATACACTCTAGCCTGTCCTTCAGCTCTAATGTTTTACTCACTTGTTTCTTTTTTCTTTCTCCTGGTTTAATCTCTTTACGTCTTTTATTTTTCCCTTTCTCTGTAGTGCCGAAAGCACAATTTGTGACTGTTACTCTACTCTCTTCCCTGTTATTTGTTTTGCACTCCTACTTGTACTGCAATTTCCACCTGAGCCCTCCTCTCCATTTACTAGTTTAAAGAACTTATGACTGCCCTATTTATCTTTTCTGCTAGGACCCTGGTCCCAGACAGATTCAGGTGGAGCCCGTCCCAATGGTACAGTTCCTTCCTGTCCCAAATACTGGTGCCAGTGCTCCATGAAATGGAACCCCTCTTTCCCACACCACCCCGTTAGCCATGTGTTCACTTCCTTAATCAGTTTATTCTTATGCCAATTTACACGTGGCTCAGGTAATAATCCAGAGATTATAACCCTTGAGGTTCTATTCTTTAATTTAGCTCTGAGTTCCTGGAACTCCTCAAGCAGGACCTCTTGTCTACTCTTTCCTATCTTGTTGGTCCCAACATGGACCACAATGACTGGCTACTCCCTCTTCCTCTCCATTATCCTTTCAAGCCAGTTTGAGATGTCCTTCACCCTGACACCAGATAGGCACGATACCATGTGGGACTTTCGATCTTGTTTACAAAGTATGCTATCTGTCCCCCTAATTATAGAATCCCCTACAACTACCACATTATTCTTCCACTCCACCTCCACCACCTCTCCACTAGATACAGCCTGCCAACCACAAAATGACCCGTTTATTCCTACTCTGTTTTCTGTCTGTTAACCAAGCCTCAATCCATGCTCATATATTACTCCAATCTCATGAGCCCTAATTTTGTGTAATAACCTCTTGTGTGGCACCTTATTGAATGCAGTCTGAAAATCCAAATACACGACATCCACTAGTTCCCCTTTATCTACCCTGCTCGTTACAACTTCAAAAAACTCCATTAGATTTGTCAAACAAAATTTATCTTTCATAAATCAGTGTTGACTCTGCCAATCATACTATGATTTTCTAAGTGCCCTTTACCACATCCCTAAAAATAGATTCTAGCATTTTCCCTACAATTGACATCAGGCTAACTGGCCTATAGTTCCCTGCTTTCTCTCTCCCTCCTTTCATAAATAATGGGGTTATGTTTGCTGCCTTCCAATCAGCAGGGACCTTTGTGGAATCTAGGGAATTCGCGAAGATCAAATCCAATGTATCCACTATCTCTGTAGTCACCTCTTCTACAACCCTAGGATGTAGGTCAACAGGGCCAGGGGATTTGTTGACTTTTAGTCCCATTAATTTCTCCAGTACTATTTCTTTAAGCTCTTCATTCTCGCTAGGCCCTTGGTTCCCTGCTATTACCAAAATGATTTTTAAGTCTTCTACCATGAAGACAGATAAAAAGTATTAATTTAATGTCTCTGCTATTTCCTTATTCCCCATTATAATTTCTCCTGTCACTGCCTCTGAGCGACCCACATTTATTTTTGCTAATCTCTTCCTTTATACATATCGATAGAATCATTTAAAATCTGCTTATGTATCTCTTGCTAATTTACTCTCATATTCTCTTTACTCTTTCTTTAACAATTTCTTGGTCATCCTTTGATGAATTCTAAAATTCTTCCAATCCTCAGGCTTACTACTCTTTTTGGCAACATTGTAAGCCTCTTCCTTTAATCTAATACTACCTTTAACTTCTTTTATTAGCCACAGTTGGACCACTTTTCCTGTGGTTTTTTTTATTCCTTAAGGGAATGCATATTCACTGTGAATTATAAATTAATTCATTAAATGTTTGCCATTGTTTAGCTACCATCATATCTTTTAATCTAGTTTCCCAAACAACCTTAGCCAACTTGCCCCTCATACCTACGTAGTTTGCTTTGTTTAGATTTAAGATCCTAGTTTCAAACTTAACTAAATCACTCTCAAACTAAATACAAAATTCTCTCATATTATGATCACTCTTCCCTGATGCTCCTTTACTACAAAGTTATTAATTAACCCTTTCTCATAGCACAATACTTGATCTAAAATAGCCTGTTCCCTAGTTTGTTCCTAACATACTGAGCTAGAAAACTATCTTGAATACATTCCATGAACTTGCCCTCCATACTATTACTGCAAATGTGGTGTGCCCAGTATAAGTGAAGATTAAAGTCCCCCATGATTACTGTATTACCCATGTTACATGCACCTCTAACTTTCTGATTTATACTCTGCCTGACACTACGACTACTGTTTGGGAGCCTATAAACTACTCCCACCAGTGTTTTCTGCCCCTTGTTGTTTCTTAGCTCCACCCAAACTGATTCTACTTCTTGATTTTTCTGAGCTAAGATCCTTTCTCTCTACTGTCTTTATCCCATCCTTTATTATCAGGGCTACCCTCCTCCTTTTCCATATTGTCTATCTCTTCTAAAAGTCAATTATCCTGGAATATTTACTTCCCAGCCTTGGTCACCCTGCAACCACCTCTCCGTAATAACTATTAGATCAAACTCATGTATTTCTATCTGTGCTATTAATTCATCTAGTTTGTTGTGAATGCTTCGCACATTCAGATGTAGTGCCTTTAGCTGATGCCCTATCACCTTTGTTACTCTCTCTGTCCCTTCGTGACCCACTCTGCTTACTTTCACCCAAATCGTTACTCTGCTCTAAAGCCTTGGCATTTCCCTTACTGCTTTTGAATTTACCCTTTCATGTATCCTCTCATCCTTCCTTCATTAGTTTAAAACCCCATCTACCGCCTTAGTTATTCAATTCACCAGGACACTGGTTCCAGCTGGTCCCAAAGGAACAGCTCCCTTTTCCCCCAGTACTGGTGCCAGTGCCCCATGAATCAAAATTCCTGCCTCCCACACCACTCTTTTAGCCATGCGTTTAAACCTCTAATCTGTTTGTTCCTATGCCAATTTGTGTGTGCCTCAGGTAACAACCCAGAGATTATTACATGTGAGGTTCTGCATTTTAATTCAACCCTAGCTCCTCATACTCTCCAGGCAGAACCTCATTCCTAGATCTACCTATATCATTGTTTCCAATGTAGACCACAACAACTGGATCCTCCCCCTCCCACTCCAAGTTCTTCTCCAGCCATAAGCAGATGTCCTTAACCTGGGCAACACAACCTTCAGAACTCCCAGTCATGGCTGCAGAGAACAGTATCTATCCCCCTGACTATACTGTCCCCTACCACTACCACATTCCTTTCACTCCCCCCACTTGAATGGCCTCCTGTTCCATGGTGCCCTGGTCAGTTTGCTCATCCAAACTCCATTCCTAAACTCAGTAATCTAAAATGAATCATGTACTAGAAAATGATATATTTTTTCAAAGCATATTTAAATTCCACAACTGCCTATCCGTACCAATTCTTAGCAGGGCTTTTAGACAAGTCATATCAATGGATGGGGAAGGAGGCTTGGAGGAGAGAAAGAGACAAATACAATGTCCAGTATAGTTGGGTTTTGCAATGTTGAATAACTATAGAGCTACATTGAAGAGAATCACATCATAGTCAGTGGTGCAAACCATCCAGCTAAGGCGGCTGAAAGGTAGTGAATAATTCTGGAAATGGAAATTAGAAAAGGACGGGGAGAAGATTACTGATGCTAATCTCACTATGTCTTTCTTCTTTTGGATTCACTGGCAGGAGATAAATAAGTATCAGATGAGCCAGAAGTGTCAATTTGCTCATAATCTAATGGTTCATCTGCTAACAAAATTCTTTATTCAAAAGATAAATGTGGACAAATACAATGCCTTGTATATTTATTTCAATGTTCTTGTCTTAATTCATTTAGCTGTCATGGCATGTCTAGTTAGAGGCAACAGGAGATTCATTGAATATATGTATATATTCACAGAAACATTACAGATTAGTTCACTCATAAATTACCCTGCCCATTTCTAAATCAACTACTATTATCCCTGTTCCATGACTACACTCATCTTAAATCTATTCTCCAGCATATAATCATTTCATTCACACAGCCGAATTGAATTGTGATGATATTTTTCATGCCATGGATAGAACTATTCATTAAAATCTACTTTACATACATTACTTATGGATGACTATGCTTTATAGTCAGGGAGGTGAGCTTTATACATAGGGCAGTAAGTAGGAAGAGCTTGCTAAAACCTCAGTATAGCAATGGATATATTTGTAAGGCAAGGCAGCTAATGGTGCATATTTTTTACGACTAGTTTCTCCTGGGTCACATTTTGCTCACCGTCTTATAATGATCTTTCTAATATGTCTCTAGCTGAGCAGAAATAAATGTTTCATAAAGTTAAAAACAGAACAAATGACAGTAGAATCCTATTACAGTGTATGCTATGCATTAAACGGTTGCTTGTAATCAGACTTGCATACATATATATATTTCATATTGTGCATGTAAAACAGGAATGACTTTATACTGAACTTGGTATAGCCTTAATCTTAGAAACTTTTCGAAGAACTTTAACATGTGTACACAGGTTGAATCATAGTAAATTACATGGAATATTGCTGTAATCTGGGTGCATTCAAATTCGTTATTTCAGAGCTTGATTAGGTTTTGCAATGCAGTCTCCTTTTTAAGCTACTGGAATTTTTCTCTGCAGCTGGAAAATTATTCTTCCAGTAATGTTGATGCCACATTTGATAAATCGAAAGTAAACTAAAAAAAGATTAAATTAAAGTGGGGGGGAGCGGGGGGGGGGGAGGGAAGGGGGGAGGCGCGAAGCCAATGGTTAATTTTACCAAGTAATTACAGGTCCAATCTGAGGGTATTCAGAGTTAACTTTCTATTGGTTGCAAATGTAGACAGAGAATGGTGACACCAAGATGCAAATGAACCTTTGGCGAAAGCTGGAAATCAGGATCCAGTGTTAAGAAATTATTAAAATATGAATGTAAGCAAACAAAGAATATCATCATACACACATCTTTCAGAGGGAAGCCAAATTGGTAAGGGGAAAAAAATGATGAAACTTAAGAATTGAAGAAGCAAATCAGATTTGAAAATGATTGTGAATAGTTTGGAGAAACTGAAACAGGAACTTGTGTATACTGTTACATATGTGATTAAACTTGAAAACCATGTAGGTGATCATTCTTCCATCTCCATCTTTTCCCACTTATGCTATTACCTGTTGAAATCCTAATCCCCATGTTCATTCCTTGAAGACTGATTTCTCTAATGTCCTTTTTGCCAGTCGTTCGGATTCTGCACTTCAAGAACTTCAGTTAATTGAGAACTCTGTGCCTGAATCATCTCCTACAAAAAGTTCTGCACATCCACCACTCTTGTTCTTATTTTACTAACTCCTTTTACACCGGTGGAATGATTTGAAGATCATCCTTTATATTAACACAGCCTCAACTTAACCTATTTGGAGCAATCTCAACACCCTGTGTCCCAGGTCACATCCTACACTCATCTTACTCTGCAATACTACTTTCCCTTTTTTCTTCAGTATTAGGAAAGAAGAAAACATTTTGCATTTATACAGCACTTTCACATCATCAGAACACCTCAAAGTGCTTCTCAGCCAATTAAATACTTTTAGAAGTATAGTCATAGTTGTAATGTAGGCAAGCGAGGCAGACAATTTGACACAGCACAATCCCCAAAACAACAATGAGACAAATGACCAGTTAATTTGTTTTGGTGATGTTGTTTGAAGGATAAATGTTGGCCAAGAGATTTGGAGATGTCCTGTGCTCTTCTTCAAATAGTGCCATGGAATCTTTTACATCATGAGATGTCAGATATGACCTCAGTTTAACATCTCTGCCACCACCTTTCATTCCGAGACTATGGCTGAGGTCACCAATTACTACAAACGGTGGTGGAGCAAGAACTTTCTTCAACTTAACATTGGTACAACTAAAGCCATCCTGTCCAGCTCCTGCCATATTGTTACACCCTGATTCTATCCCCCTCCCTTGTTGCTTATTCAGGCTGGACCTGATGGTGTGTGGTATCAATGTCCTGTTTGATACTGAGCTGAGTTTCAAACCACACATCATAGTCACCACCACAACTGCTTTCTTCCATCTCCAAGCCATTTCTCACCTCCTCACCTACCTAACACTGCTGCTGAAATCCTCATTCATACCTTTCTCAACTCCAGAATTGATTACGCCAATGCGCTCTTTGTCAGGCTTCTGAATTCTACTCTTCATAACTTGCAACATAAATTGTTTTTGTGTATAGATGTATAAAAACAAAGCTTTAGTTATGAGTAGTATGGCTTATGAAATATTTTGATAACTTATATCTTAGAGGTTGCATCTTCAAGTACATTTCAAGAAATTAGAAAATAAAATATTTTTCTGTTATCTTGAGGGCAACTGTCATAAATTGAACTGATTCATTCAATTATAAAAATACAACTATATTAAAGGATATGATTACTTGTAAACATCAATCTAAGATTATTGTAACAGCATGATTGAATTTGATTTTTTTCCCATTCAAGTCAGATTTACTGAAGTGGTAACAGGCCCAGCAAGCTATTGTTGGGTTTCTTATAAAGGATTGATTCTAAGTCAACAATTATAGTTGTTAGAGATAAAATAGGGTTGACTGTCAGGTAGGATCAATATAGTATTTGTACAATATTTTTCTTATTTGTAATTACCTGAGTATAATCTCTCTGAAAAGGTTTGAAATTAATGAGCTCCAAGTGAGACTAGAGATTACAAAAAACATATCTCTACTTCTGTGGGAGTAGAGAATATGCTGAGCAAAGTGGTTGAGCCCGAGACAATTAACTAAATCAAAAAGGAGCTTGGTAAGTATCTGGCTGAGAATGGGATGAGTGGCAATCGAGATGGGTATAGACTAAAATGATCAAGTACCTCATGAGAGAGAGGCAGAGGCTGGAGTGTGGGCGTGGTAAGGGAGTATTTATGCAGATTTTCCTTTAAGAGATTAATTGGCTGGGGCAGAGACCATAATAAAATAGACTGTACGTGCTCCAAGGAAGGAACAGGCTTGATTGGCTAAATGGCCTTTACCTGTTCTGTGCTTTCTTATATTGAACTGATTCATTGTTTTCCTAGCTAAATTTATTGGTCATTCATTTAATCAAAATGTAAGTAGAGAAAGATCATTGACACAGCTACCTGGATAGCTTAAGGGGTACAGGCACCAAGAAACATCATACTTAGCCAAAAGATTAGAAGGTGTGACAGCACAAAATTCAGCTCCCTGTTGCTGGAAAATGCATTTACTTAACTGTTTTTTTAGCAATTGCAGTGTGTAATTACTTTTATTTCCAGTAGAAGAAATTCATTTTTGATAGATTCAAAAGAGTAACGAAGGCTAGAAATCAACATTGTGACACTAGAGGACAAATACTTAACTGATTCATTTGACATTCCTCCATCTGTTATTTTAACGGATAGTATTTACCCATTTATTTTGGCTGATTGGAGTCCATGCAACTAATTTCATTTCCGTATTTAAGATATTGCTATCCTTTCAGAAAAAAATAGATGAAAGGCAGAATTACAGTAATGTCAGAAAATACACATAAAATGAGTCCGACATCAAAACGTTCTCAGTGCATGAACCCAAGATTCCAATAGAAAAGAAATCGTGCACCGTCAACATTCATGTCCCTTTCGGTAATTTCTAAATTCACCAATGCTGCAAACTGTACTTATGTACCTTCAGATTTTTCCCATATGATAAAAGTGATTAAATGTTAGGCATACCTGCATATAATGTTATAATCTACATGTCCCTCTGCACTTTCAGAGCAATGCTTCATCTTTACCCATCATAAGGCCTATATTCAAGGCTAGTTTTGAACTGCCAACATCTCTGCAGCTGTGTCATCTTTTGCGGGATTTCTAGGTTGGCATTTATGTGGGAGTCCTTTACTGTGGGGAAGATCAAAACTAGAGGCTGCGCTTGCATGGTAACAAGCTGAGCTTGCATGACAGAAGTCTGAGCTTCCATTGCAGCACTCAGACATTGGGTGGCTTCTGCTTGTGCTGCAATGGAAGCTGAGACATCGGCCATCAGACGCTGCATCATGGTTGGGTCCACAAGTGCGCTAATGGAGTTGACCACCACTTCCATGCTGGAAAGGATGGGCTCCAAGCTCTGCGCAAAGCCCTGTGCAAGGTTGGTGCTGGACTCCTCCACACTCCTTGACATTGCACTCAGGCTTTCTGGCAGGCCTGCCAATGTACCAAGCATCTAATTGTGCATACCATCAGCCTTCTTCTGTAGGCCGCCCCATTGAAGTGCTCATCTGAGTCCTCTACAGCATAACTTTTGTGTGACCTCGCCCTCCGGTGAGCTGGCACTTGCGCTACCCTGTTCCCTGCCCTGGCTGCAGGCCACTCATGCCCGGTGATTCACCTCATGCAGATCCCGTCTCTATGTTACCCTCTAAATTGTGCGGAGTGTCAGTATCTGAGCTGGTGGCTGCTGTGTCTTCAGCATCACTGCCTTCTTCCTCTTGCCGTTTCTGCTCCTCCACCACTCCCTGCCAGGTGGCAGTTTTTGGCTATTTGAAAAGAAAAAGGCACAAGGGTAGGGTTGCGGTGAGGGGAGGTGGGGAAAGCAAAAGGTGCATGCTTACACCATCTGCAGCTTGTAAATCAGAAGAGATTGTGGGATGAGGGGAAAGTGGGATATGAGAAGGAGGATTAGGTATGAGGATACCGTCATCTTGAATTATTTCAGCCCCGCCGCTGGCCACGGGCTCAGCGATGGCCACTCCAATAATCTCCAGCACCGCCTCCTCCATGGGGGTAAGGTCATGCAGGTGCACCTGTCTCCCTGCAGGTAGCCCCCGCTGCCTCCTTTTATGAGCCACCTTCTCCAGTAAGAGTGAGGGAAGTGTGTCAGTGAGTGTGGTGCAATGTGTTTGAGTGATGTGCCTGTCATAGTGGAATAGCTGCCAATGTGTGTAAGCTGTGAGATGTGGGTGTGAGGCTTACAGCAGTGCTAAGTGTGTGAGGGTGAGGTGAAGCTATGAATGTTAGGCATGAGTAATGATTGATAAAGATTGTTGGTAGGTATGTGAAAGGCGGGAGGTGGTGAATTGAGCAGTATCTGAGCTTAGTGGGTCAGTTGTAAGCATATGACATTTGAAGATAAATTTACTGACCTTCACCACTCGTGTGAGGTCATTCAACTTCTTGCAGTACTGTATCCAGGTCCTTAGTGCTACACTGCTGGCATTGGCCATGCCGGCTATCTGCTATTGCCTTCTCAGAATTTGTCTGGAGGGCTTCCTGTCCCCCATGGATACAGGACCTCTCTCCCCCTATCAACCTCCTGCACCAAGGCCTCCAGATCTGCATCAGAGAACCTTGCAGCATGCCCTCTGCCCTGTTGCACCATTACTCAGTGTTGTTCCTGCTCAGACTCTGTTCCCCAGCCACTTCCATCACCTGCTGCAGCCGAATGCATCTCCCCTTTGAGAGGTGCAGGCTGCCTTCAAGAAGTGCAGGCTGGCTTTAAGCGGTGCTAGCCTCACATGAATTTGAGCCCCCTGCTGAGGCGCGCAGCCACTCAGCAGCGCATTCAGTGCTGGGCTGCATGCTACTATTATTTAAATTAGCAGGCAGCACGAAGTTTGTGTGCTGCCTGCATCGGAATGAATGGGTGCGGGTTGATCGCACATCGCGATCCCTGCACCCGTTTTTGGGCCTTGTCCAATTTCTCGGCCACTCTCTCTGTCTATTTTCTCAAAACCTTTCATAATTTTAAAGACCACTATTAGGTCACCCCTCAGCCTTCTCTTTTCAAGAGAAAAGAGGACCAGCCTGTTCATTCTTTCCTGATAGGTATAACCTCACAGTTCTGGTATCATCCTTGTAAATCCTTTTTACACCCTCTCAAGCACCTCTATATTCTTTTTATAATAATGCGACCAGAGCAGGTCACAGTACTCCAAGAGTGGCCTAACCAAGGTTCGATACAAGTTTAGCATAGCTTCTCTACTTTTCAATTATATCCCTCTAGGAATAAGCCCAAGTGCTTGGTTTGCTTTTTTATGGTCTTATTAACCTGTGTCGCTACTTTTAGTAACTTATGTATTTGTACTCCCAGATCCCTTTGCTCCTCTACCCCATTTAGATTGTTATTTTCCAATTAATATGTAACCTCCTTATTTTTCTTACCAAAATGTAATACCTCACACTTATCCACTTATTCATGACATCACTGCACAGGAAACAAGAATATCTATCCTTATGTAAACAAGACTGAAAAAAAAAATTGGCCAATTAATTAATTTCAGACACGCACCGGCCGTTGAGCTGTGGGCCCCCGTGGAATTGCGATCCTGGGCCTCCGCCAACTGCCGGCGCGCAGTGCTTGCATATCCCAGGGGCGCAGTTAGTTCGATGTGTCCCCTGGGATCACGTGGACCATGGAGAGCCAATGGTAGCAGGGAATGCTTCATTCATAAGTTTGACAGGAAGACCTGTCAAACCTATAAATACTACAAGCCCCAAAACATCACTAAATCTTTAAATACATTTTTAAAAAACCATCACATTTTTAAAATAAACTATAAATTACATGAAATAACTATTTTAAACAATAATTTAAATTTTTGAAAAAATGTATTACGTTTTCTAACGGGGCTAAAAATAAACTTACCTTTCTTTAAAGTATTTAAAAATAATAAACCTGTGGAAAAAATGTTTTAATTTTAATTAATTCACCACTTACCTTGTAAAAAGCAGGCCTTGCGACTGCTTTTTACATGTCTAACTTCTGGAGACTTACCCTCCCGGGAAAACCTGCAAAAAAAACTTAAGTTCGATGCGCACGCGCAGCCTCTCCTGCGCACGTGTTCGACTTCTGAACCCCTTCTTTCAGGGGAACGGAAGTGCCGGTTTCCCGTGCATGCGCAGTGCATGCAGAAAACCGGCACTTCCATTGGGCCTACGGGTGAGTACCTCATGCATACTCACCCGTGGAGACCCGAATTTCTGGGCCACTGTTTTTTTTTGGTAAGTAGTCTGAGTGTATCAATTTCTACACATCTGAATATGATGAAGATCTTTTTGAGATCATTGAGATGCAACACAAGGAGCAATATATCTGAATGTAACTAATAAACTGATAACTCGAATGATTTTTTTTCCATCAAAATGGAAAGAGAAAGTTGAAGTATTTTGAAATTTTCTTATAATCTAGTCATCCAGGAAACAACTATAATAACAAAGAATGGAATATTTTAGGTTTCACCTGAAAAAGATGACAACAACCTGAAGTTAAAAAACATGCATGATGTTCTTTTTAACATCACTTTTAAAAAGTAAAAATACTATTAATATTGAATTCTATTTTAAATAGCAACAAATAAACACATCTATGCCTCCAACGGGCAAAAAATCTACGAATTTACCTGGTGACCCTTGGGTACAGAGACTTGCACTCCTGGGCCTCTCTGGGTACGTGCGGGTAGAGGCCCACGTATCCTAGGGGCGCATGCGGTTCGCAAGCACCCCTAGGATCACGTGGGCCAGCCCAACAAATAAAAGGAGGGAATCCCCATTCATACATATGGGAGTTCCGTACATAGGGAATCCCCATAAGTATGAATGGGGATGACTTAAAATATACACGAACACATGAAATAAAAAAAATTAAATTACATTTTTAAAATTAATTAAAATGTCATTTAATTAAATATTTTTTTTTTTTATTAAATTTTTTGGAAAAAAAATTTATGGCCCGAATTTTGTGTCCCATATGGGAGCGTATGAGGTGTGTACTCACTCATAGGGGCTGCGCAGGTTCCGGGATTAGGCATGTGAAGCGCAGGCGCTAAAACCCGGAACTTGTGATCTGTCAAGATTCCTCTTGACAGATCCTCCACATCCCCGGGAGATGGGCCTCTTTGGGTGGAGAGTTGCACTATTTGCCCAACTTCCGCCTGCTGAATGCCTGTGAAATTCTTACGCATGTCAAATGCAGGCGTAGGGCTTGCTTTTACCAGCATAAGAATTTAAAAAAATTGAAAAATAAAATGTCATCACTCATTTATACGTTAAAAACCCTTTCCTGTAGACCTTATAACTTGGTATATTTAGTTCCCAGTCCTGACCGTCTTGCAGCCATCTCTCAGTGATGGCTACCATGTCATACCCTCCAAATTGAATTCGCCTGCGGTTCATTCAATGTATTCCTTGTACTCCATGCATTTGTAGAAAGAATGCTTATTTTTGCCACACACCCGAGCCTGTCCTTCAGCTCGAATATTTTACTCATGTTTCTTATTTTTCTCTCCTGGTTAAATCACTTTACAACTTTTAGTCTTCCTTTTACCTGTAGTGTTTAAAGCACAATTTCTGACTGTTACTCTACTCTCTTCCCTTTCATTTGTTTTTGAACTACCATTTGTACCACAATATCCACCTGAGCCCGCCCCCCCATGAGGTACATGAGGAGTGTGACAGTAGAATTCTACTGATATTCATCCATCATTTAGCAGAAAATTAAAAAAGGAGATTTTATTAATTAACTTCCATGCTTGAAATATCATTTGAATAACAGTGCATCCTGACTATTACTTTGGAAACTAGACAAATTGATTTACATTACAGAGGAACTTTTACTCTCTGTGCCCCTAGCATCTGTCATCCCAATTCGCTGCCAGAGTTTTTCTGCCAGAAGCTTTGTATTTGGCCTCATTGCACAAAATTATTTGTATTTCATCTTTTCTTTGTAAATAAAACTACATAATGTTTCTTTTGTTTATGCAGTGTACTTGTTTTCATTTCTATCCCATTGGATATTACTGTACCATATTTTTCAGATCTAAATCTGAGGACTGACAATTATCCACCGATTTCCATCCTCGATCAAAGAGTGCCATGCTGGTGTATAATAGCGCTCCACTGCATGTTTTAAATCACCTTAAGCTCCGTTATAGTAAACCCTTTTATTTTACTTAATAGAAGGTGGACAGCTTGGTGAATGTGGAAAGATTTAAGCATCTTTAAACTTCAACATTTAGCAGTTTGGTTGTTTCAACAACTAAAGCAACTGCAAAGTCTCCACCCCTTCAGTTTAACATTAGGAAATCGTAACAGGAGGGGATGGATGCTTCTTGTGTCTGCCTCTTTCTGTTCTGATAACAGAAGAGGAGGCAAGAATAATGAGATACTCTCACCTGCCAGAAATCCTGCCAATTCTTACACCTTTGTCTCCCACACAATGGCAGAATGAAATCCTGGCAGAAGTACGATCCAGAATGCCAATTTTCTAATAGCAATCGATCGCAGATTGCTGTTGGAAAAGTGGCTGCTGACAAATGGATCAATTTATTAAAAAGTTTGAGATCTTCAGATAGAACAACCTAACCCCTCCCGCAGTGGGGCGGGTGGGAGCTCGCCAACATTTCTGGCCCCTCTGCAAAGCAGACACCCGTGATTCCGTAAAGGGCATGACCCTTTATGCAAATGACCCCATCTTCGGAATTTAGGATGGGGTCAAGTCCAGGGCAAACTGCGGGCTGGAAGTCCTGCCCTGCCACACTTCTGGTGGTGGCATGGACCTTCAGGAATTTCAAGCCCATTGAACTAGTAATTGCACAATTAGATTGCTAGCCCTTTTTTGAATATGGGTTTTATGTTAGCTTGTTTCCAATCTATTGGAAACTCCCTAGCAATGTAGAATTCACAAAATTAATATTGTACCATAAGGGTCCTTTGGCAGAAGAGGCCTTGGTTTAAAGACTGTTTTAAAAGAAGCCCAGAAAAAGGGGCATATAAAATGGCCGCCAGACCCCGTGACCGACTTATTGGGACACTTTAAAATGGCTCCTGCAGTCCCCAGACAGCCTTTGTGGATTCAACCCACAGTAAGTTCTGGAAGCCATTTCTGAGAAAACGAAACCAGACACGTACGCATACATAAAGATTGGATGCAGATCCAGCCAGATCGGCCTGTAGATAAAGGCCATCAAAATGTTTACCCAGACAAAGGGAAACAGTTTCTTATTCATAACAGGAGCATCAAAGACCCATTAAAGACATTAAGAAGACATTTGAAACAATGCAGGTCATTCCAGACCAGAGATGGCCATCACCGGCCATCCCGAAAGCAGTTTAAATATAATAACAACCCCGCTGTGCAACAAGCCCGCCAAAAGTTAAACAAAGACTAACCTTGATTTGGTGGGAGATAAAGGCTTCTCCTGAGAAGTATAATTGGAGACACCCGGGGTAGCGATCGGTAGCCATCAGAGCCATCACAGAGTGCCATCAGAGCCATCACAGAGCGCCATCAGAGCCATCACAGAGCGATTAGCCACCAGCAGAGAGATCAGCAATTAACCGTTGAAGACGAAGCAGCCATCAAGAAGGCAATTCGAGTCTGAATCCCGCCCGGGGTAACCATAGGGAGATCGTCGACAAACCCCGGGCCGTTTGATGAGACAAAACTACAGAAGAAACCTATATGAAAGCCGGCTAGAGGCTTTCAACCGTGGTCAAGCAGATGGCCTCTTCCCCCCACATCGACATCCAGGCCCGCTGAGATCCAGCCTGTCCGTGACCTTCACCTCGAGGAAGAGAAGGCGTGTCGCAGCTCGCAACCCGCAGCACTGACCACGAGGAGACAGGACGCCTGAAAGGATCAAAACGCAGACCTGTTTCAAAACCTTGCAATTCCTAGTTGGATTGGTGAGCATGTTTCTGGCCCTACATAATCGGATCTAGATAGGTTTAAGGGAATGGGCATTTTGGGTATAATTAACATGGGTTGTTGTCCCTCGATGTTCCGTGTGTTTCCCCATTTCATGATGATCTTTGTAAAGTATAATATGCCTGTATCTATTTTAGCTAGTACTGTATTGTTATGATTTATTTTTCCCTCCCATGTCCCCTCTTATTTGCTTGCATTTGATTTGTTTTTCCTTATGCAATAAAATTTCATTTCGTTTCATTAAACTTGGTCTATAAGAGTATTCTCTGCATTGTAGTTCCTGCACCTAACTCCAGTGTCTAGAACCTAAGGGGCGAGTGGGTCGAACCACTCAAGGTTTTACTGTGCAAAAGAGAGAGAGAGGCCTCTGGCGAGAGAAACCTCTGCGACCTCAGAGAGGAAACCCCTTACAGAAAATGGCGATCGTGGCAGGACACTGGCAGCAGGATTGCAATGTATTAGACCCAAGTTTGAATGGTCGAAATGCAATGGATGAGAGGATAGTGGATTATGTCTTTGGTAAGGTAAATCTCACTAAACAGTGGATTTCCGATCTCTTACTGGATGGGCGTCCGGTAGACGCAGCCATCAGGTGGACAGAGAGCAAAGAGCATAAGAAGTCAGTGGAAAAGGCAGTGTGGCTGATGTGTTACAAGAAACAAGTTCAGATTTTGGACAAAGTCGTTGCAGCACAGGCAGCCAAGATCACTACCCAGGCAGCAGAGATAGAGGAAAAGGCCATGGGTGGGGAAAAACTCATCACAGCGCTTCATGCGCTGAATCAGGAACGCCAAGTCATAGCCAGCCAACATCAGGCTAGAACAGAGTATCTGGAATGCCAGGTTACTGAGGCAAAGATCCATGAAGCGGGAATATGGGAGAAAAACGCCCGCCTCGCACAACCGGCAAGAGCGCAGGAGGAGAGAGTAGTGGAGGTCAAGGCAGCTTACAAGCTGGCCCTTGAGCATGGGTTTGAGAGTGCAGACCATGGCCCCTGCCAAAAGACCATAGAGGACCTGAGAACGGCCTTGGTTAAGGCAAAAGGCATGATATGCCTCGTAAGCCCAAAAGCACGTCAGATTGACTTTTTGCAGGAATCCAAACACCCGATTCCTTTCGAAGTAGTTGCAGCACCAGCCACTGAACCCTCAGCCCCGCCGAGCTATAGTGAGGCTTGGCCCGAGAAGGGGGTGGTGGAAGAAAGGGTAGCCGAGGTGGTACAGGAGGAGGAACAGCCCCTGGTAGTACAGCCGGAGCTGGCACCAATGTGTCCGACTCGGCACCAGAGGTTCGGTCCCAACGCCACAGATGGCACGAACGGACCCCACGTGAACCAGATCGTGGTGCCCTACGCTGCCCCGCAACTAAGATCCATGGTGAGCCACCTCCCAAGACTCACAGTAAAGGGAGATCAGTCAGTCCATTTCAGGGAGATAGAGGAGACAGCCACCATCAATGATTGTGATGATCTTGAACAGGCAAAGATGCTGCTCTTCTCCCTGGATAGCACAATCCTTCAGTGCCTCTCAGACGAGAGTAAGAGGGGACGGAAAGGGTATACGGATCTCAGGGATGAGATCTTGGAAGTTATGGGAGTGGACGACGGTAATCCGTTCCAACGGGTGGAAGGGACTGTGCAGCTAACTGGAGAACCCCCGCGGGTTTTCGCAGAAAGGCTGTGGCCAGTGTATCGATGCAGTTGTCCGGGCATGCCTGAACGGGTTGCAATGAACGCTGAACAGCGGGTTCATTGGCTCTGTTGCTTGGTTGCCAACAGCTTGCCACAGATACAGGCCCTAGCCAAATCTTGTTTGACCCTCAAGGTCCCGGTGTCACAGAGGAAACGGTGCTCCGCCAGCTCACTGTTGCATACAAGAATTGTAGAAGTCAGGAGGTACCTCCCTCTAAGGGAAAGGTGCATGAGGCAAAACCCGCAGCCCCAAGTAAGAAGGAGTGGCGTCAGGAGGGGAATCGCCCTGCCCAGGCCAAGCTCAATTGCTACGGGTGTGGGAAGGATGGACATTAGCACAAGGACTGTAAAAATCCGTGGAAGGATAATAAAGGGAAATCTCCCGCAGCCCAAGCCCAAGCCCAGACCGCTGCCCCAGCACCAGCCCAAACACAAGCCACAGCTACTGTCCCAGCAAAGGGAGCTGGTGTAGCTATGGATCCCGCTGCGATAGAATCAATTATAGAGGCAATGCGGTCTCTTATGATCTCGCAGGGGAAGATAGCCGTCACCACTGGTCTTGTCACTCCCGAAACCCCGACTGCTGTGCCCAAATGACTAGAGCCGGCGCAGCCCGTCTACCCGTGCACGCTGCGATATGATGTATGGAGGTGACCCCTCGTGGAGATGGAGGTGGAGGAGGTGAAAGGGACCTATTTGTTGGATACGGGGGCATCGTGCACCGTGATCCACGCAGATAACCCCACCGCCTCGCCTCTGTCCACAGGGGTTCCACACCTTCTGTCGGGCTTCATGGGCGAAGAACAGGCTGGTGCACACTCCATTCCACTCTCCATTCATTTAGGACCACTCCGCACCACGTGGAAGTGCACACTAATGAAGTGGGAGGTGGGGGGTGGAACGGGAGTCCTTGGGTCTGATTTCTTGGTAGCACACGGGATCCTCATGGACCTGAGAAATCACTGTCTCTGGGGAGCGGGTACGGGTGTGAAAGGGATAGAGGATGCCAAGGCCAACCCAACGAAAGCACGGGTCGGCCGGCGGGAAGTCAAATTCCTGGGTCTGACCCTCCATGCTGGCGAGAGAGACATAGACCAGGATAGAGAGGAATCGGTGCAAGATCCACCGGTCCCTGCCAGTCACACAGTGAAGGTACCCCGACGCAACAAGTGGTTTCACATAAAGCGGTGCAAACTGTTTAAGCAGGGTGCAAAAGAGCCAGCAACTGAGGCCAGGTCTGAGGGCAAAAATCCTCAGCCTGAGGTGTGCAACAAGTCACAGACCACACAGGCTAGAACCGCAGCCTGCCTGGAGGGAGAAACTGTCCCGCCCACCTGGGAGGTTTTCCCAATGGCCTGGAACTCAGACGAGGAGGAGCCCGAAGACCAAGGCCCCCCTCCTGATCCGAACGCCATCGGGGGGGAGCCTGAACAGCTAGGCCCCACCCTTGACACGATTCTGGAGGAGGTGGAGTCGGAGGACGGAGATCCCGCCCTCGACTCAAGCTTAGGGGAGGTAGAAATTGGGGGCGGAGATCCTCCACTTGTAGGGACAGGTGAGGAGGAGTCGTCTGCCACAGACCCAAATCCCAAAGGGGCGGAGCCTGAGGGAAGGGAGCCGAAGCCGACAGTCGTGGAGGTGCCACGGGCTGTGAGGGCTAAAGTCCCAACCGAAGATCCACTCGCTAAGGGAGCCACGCCCAAAGCACTTCTTTGCAGGTTGGCTCGGATGCCTCAGCCGGTAAAACCTTGGCCCGATTCCCCCGATTTCAGTAAACGCCGACTTGGGAAATCCCTGGCAAAACGCAGTCCCCAATTGACAGCAAAAGTCTGCGGGGGACCCAAGCCAGTCAGTGCAGCCCCGCCACAAGGAGCGGCGAGCTGCAGTCCAAACAGGGATTAGGCAAGCCGCCCGGGGACGGGCGGCGCTGTACATAAGTTAAGTTTAAGTTTAATTAAGTTTAAGGTGTGTAAATATTAAAGTGATTAGTGTTATAAGTAGTTTTGGAATCTGCCCAGCGTGTGTGTTGTTTGGGATCGAGGTCGAAAGACCCGATCATGCCTTCACCGAGGCCAGAATCTCTCGGGAGCCTGGCTGTATCGTTTAATTTGTTACAGGGACCAAAGAGATGATGAGAGGAATTCTCGTCGTGTTCACGTTGATCGGGTGTAGCTGGACCTATCAGGGCTGCACCAAGGATTCCACGATTTACGGGTGCTCGGGGAACACAGCCCCCATCGCGACCAATGGGTCGGGCGCGCGGGGCGTTGAGGAGACAGACACCTATTTCCATGAAGGGAGGTGGCCAGGAGGGCTGGGGTCGAACTCTACGGGATACTCCAGCCAGTCCGGGTTTGCGTACCGAGAGACTTCCCTAATGTGTCCCCGAGTGAGGGTCATCGCACCCAGAGTCAGCATCACCGTCGGAAAAAGGATTTGCTTGCAATGTTTTGGACATGTTCCTTTGGACCGATGGTGGTGGCTGCGCAAGTTGAGCAAAACCATGAAGAACTCCACGGTCGAGTGGGTGAGACTGGATAACAATACCCATCGGACTATTACGGGGACTCATGGGGGGTTGAGTGTCTGTTGGGACAAATGGTGGGAACCAGATGAGGGGATTTACATCTGTATGTGGGGTTCAGAACGCGCCTGCCCCACAGGCATCTCCATCTTTTTCCAAAGGCAGTGGCAGGATGCTGGGAAAGGAATGAGGTGGGACGTCAGCACACGGGCGTGCGGAGTCCCATACCCTCAGATCCCAGTAAACGCCACTGAGCTCATCGCCCGCCCCCGCAAGCCCCTGCCCACGATTCCGGTAGCCAAAGCCCGCAAGGAAGGGTGCCCCACCACTACCAAGGGACCCAGGAACGGATTGGTATTAGTGCCCACAAGTCAGGTGCTGTACCAAGGGGTGCACTACGGGGTGGCCTCAGTGATTTTAAACCTCACCGAGGTGCGATTGCCAGAGTGGTGCCCCAAGGAAGCAGAGCAATTGTACCAGGTCCTGTTAACAAACATGTTCAGAAAGTTTTATGAATTCGACTTTGCTGATGTAGACAGAGCCGGATTGTACACCACACCACATGAGGTTTTGGACAGGGTAGGGAGACAAAGATGGGGTACAGTAAATGATATTTTTACAGCTTTTAACACAGGGACTTCCGTCATCAACACTCTGGATGACATGGAGCTACAGACCCAGATTAATGGTTTGAAAACACAGTTAAGAAAGATACTGACGGATGAGAATAAGGTAGTGGGTTCTGAGTTATATGAGGACCAGGCCATGACACTACACTTAAAAGAAATTATTGCTGAGCTGGAGAAACACGCGAAAACGGTAAATGCTCTCATCAGGGAGGATCGGAATGCGTCCGACCAGGCTGCGCAGAATGAAGCTTGCGTGCTGTATGGGGCATGGTTACTGGGCGAGGGCCGCAGTAATCTGGAGGATTTAAAACAAGGTTTAGTCCCCTCCTGGATCAGCAACAAGCACCTCACAGCCCTCCACCCTTTTGAGAACGCATTGAGTCCGTGCCAGCTCAGACTAGCTTCAGAGGCCTACCCAGTCCCAGTGGACTGTGGACGGTCTAATCACACCATTATGGATATAGTGGTAAGAATGCCGGTTATGGGAAAGACAGCTAAACCCGCCCCGGTATACAGGGTGGAGAACATTGGAGTCATTCAAGGGGGTGCACATATTCGCTACACAGCGGTCCCACCATACGTCATTCGATGGGAGCATGCAATGACGGGTACCGACCTCTCGGGGTGCCGGCCCGGGGAGCACACATCATCCTGTGTCCCCAGCACTTGAATGCCTATTCGAAACCATAGTGCGGGTTCAGAACTGCTGGTGCGAAGCCTATAAATTGCACCATGGAGGCAATGGCACAAGGCCATGTGCCCCCGCAGGAGGCATATATAGGAGGTGGGACATACTGTGTCACCACTGCAGCGCCCCACTACCAACATGGACAGCACGGCTGTTGTCCGTTGAATGACAGCAGTTTCTGCTTCAAACCCAATGCAGAAGTTCAAGTGTCCCAAGAGCGAATTGTCCCCATTCCTGAACCTTACACTGTTCACATCACTGTTAAAGAGAATTTCACCGATCTCAACGATTCGTTGCACATTTTGGATATATCATTCCCCCTCTCCCTGAACACCTCACCAAGTTATTAAAAGCCATTGTCATTTCACAGAAACATTTCTACACACTGGAGCAGAAGACTTTAGAGATAGGGGAAAACATATTGGCCCAGTAATTCGGGTCCCAACGCATGAGTAAGCACCATGTACTCACACGTGGGCCCGATGGAAGTGCTGGTTTTCAGCATGCACAGAGCATGCGCGGAAAACCGGCATTTCCTTTCCTCTGAACCAAGGGGTTCAGAGGTCGAATGCGTGCGTGCAGGAGTCTGCGCGTGCGCACTGAAATTCCTTTTTTTTTACAGGGTTGCCCGTGCGATAAGGCCTCCAGTTTTTACGCGAGAAAAAAGCAGACGTAAGTACTTAGTTTTAAAAGGTAAGTAGTCTATTAATTAAAGTTAGAAATGTTTTTCCACAGGTTTATTATTTTTAAAGACTTTACAGTAAGGTAAGTGTATTTTTAGACCCGATTTGTTAAAAAATTATTTTTTCAAAAATTTGAATAATTGTTTAAATTAGTTTTTTACAGTTATTAATAGTTCATTTAATTAGTGGGATTTTTAAAAACTTTTATTTGAAGTTTAAGTACTGTTTTGGGCGCCCGGAGTTTTCATGAGTTTGACAGTTCTTACTATCAAATTCATGAATGAACTTTTGCAACATCCGATTGGTTGCCCAGTGCTCACGCGATCCCAGCCGGCTCATCGAACTAACTATGCTGCTGGATCACGCAAGAACAGCGCGCCGGGAGCTGAACCAGGCCACTGACAGGAAATCCACGCAGGGCCAGGCTTCAACTGTCGGCGCGCTATGCAAGTGTAGGTCGGGGGCTTGCACCCGCGGGAAGCCCCCGACACCAATTTCTGGGCCATAAGATGTAGTAACCCCACCGTGGTGGGATCTGTTCACTAAAATAGAAGTCCCTTCTTGGATTAGGATAGCCTCTCACATCCTTGTAGTGTGTCAGGTTTTCATTGTGATTTATTTACTGTTTGTACATTGTAAAAAGGTCAGACATTCGCAGAAGTATGAGAACAGAGGAGAATGGAGAGAGCATTATGTGCGGGTAGAAGAAGAGACACCCGTTTAGATTTTAGCTGCTATGTATAAAGTTAAAGTTTCCCCCCCTCCTCCAAGTTTGATGTTTGTTCATAGGTATTTTGTGTGTGTACTTTATTTTTACTATTGAAGTTTTATTGAGCGAGTTGTTATTAATAAAAGATAATGTGTATGAACTAGGTGGTGTAGGGGTATTAGGCCCCCCTCCACGCCTGGAAATAAGTGTCAGATTTTAAATCCAATGTATTGCCATCTATAGATGCTTAATGTACACTGTAGGTTTTCTGAAACGGGAAATGCATGTGTCGTGGGGTAAATACAGGGGATGGTTTAATTATGGAGAGTCAGAATATTTTGCTCACCCAGAATTATGATACTTCAAGCAAGTTATAGTATAAATATCAGGGGGGACTGTAGAATTCGCAAAATTAATATTGTACTATAAGGGTCCTTTGGCAGAAGAGGCCTTGGTTTAAAGACTGTTTTAAAAGAAGCCCAAAAAAAGGGGCATATAAAATGGCTGCCAGATCCCGTGACCGACTTATTGGGACACTTTAAAATGGTTCCTGCAGTCCCCAGACAGCCTTTGTGGATTCAACCCACAGTAAGTTCTGGAAGCCGTTTCTGAGAAAACGAAACCAGACACGTACGCATACATAAAGATTGGATGCAGATCCAGCCAGATCGGCCTGTAGATAAAGGCCATCAAAATGTTTACCCAGACAAAGGGAAACAGTTTCTTATTCATAACAGGAGCATCAAAGACCCATTAAAGACATTAAGAAGACATTTGAAACAATGCAGGTCATTCCAGACCAGAGATGGCCATCACCGGCCATCCCGAAAGCAGTTTAAATATAATAACTGCCCCGCTGTGCAACAAGCCCGTCAAAAGTTAAACAAAGACTAACCTTGATTTGGCGGGAGATAAAGGCTTCTCCTGAGAAGTATAATTGGAGACACCTGGGGTAGCGATCGGTAGCCATCAGAGCCATCACAGAGCGCCAGCAGAGCCATCACAGAGCGCCATCAGAGCCATCACGGAGCGATTAGCCACCAGCAGATAGATCAGCGATTAACCGCTGAAGACAAAGCAGCCATCAAGAAGGCAATTTGAGTCTGCATCCCGCCCCGGGGTAACCATCGGGAGATTGTCGACAAACCCCGGGCTGTTTGATGAGACAAAACTACAGAAGAAACCTATATGAAAGCTGGCTAGAGGCTTCCAACCGTGGTCAAGCAGATGGTCTCTTCCCCCCACATCGACATCCAGGCCCGCTGAGATCCAGCCTGTCCGTGACCTTCACCTCGAGGAAGAGAAGGCGTGTCGCAGCTCGCAGCCCGCAGCGCTGACCACGAGGAGACAGGATGCCTGAAAGGATCAAAACGCAGACCTGTTTCAAAACCTTGCAATTCCTAGTTGGATTGGTGAGCATGTTTCTGGCCCTACATAATCGGATCTAGATAGGTTTAAGGGGATGGGCATTTTGGGTATAATTAACATGGGTTGTTGTCCCTCGATGTTCCGTGTGTTTCCCCATTTCATGATGACTTTTGTAAAGTATAATATGCCTGTATCTATTTTAGCTAGTACTGTATTGTTATGATTTGTTTTTCCCTCCCATGTACCCTCTTATTTGCTTGAATTTGATTTGTTTTTCCTTATGCAATAAAATTTCATTTCGTTTCATTAAACTTGGTCTATAAGAGTATTCTCTGCATTGTAGTTCCTGCACCTAACTCCAGTGTCTAGGACCTAAGGGGCGAGTGGGTCGAACCACTCAAGGTTTTACTGTGCAAAAGAGAGAGAAGCCTCTGGCGAGAGAAACCTCTGCGACCTCAGAGAGGAAACCCCTTACAGCAAGCACTCACTCTCTCATAATGTCCATTAACAATTAACACATCTAATTTATTTTAATACATTTACATAAATACTCTCTGTCTCTCAGGATATGTTTCCTTTGAGCCTCTTAGAACTGTTCAGAAAATCTTTTGCGTTAATATCAAAGTCTGTAAGTGTACTTAGATTATTTCAGTTTCTAGAAGGCTATGGGCATGAAATAGGGCTCAGTAGCGGGTTGTTTGGGCACTACATGTGCCGTTCAGGGGCAAAAATGGAGTATTATGCGCCCGTGCACACTTCTGCCGTGAATTGCGCCGGACGTCATCTTGGTGAGGGTGTTAGTGTGCACGCAGCTAATGTCCACCTATAGAATGCAGAGCAGGCATATCATAATGCCAATCAATGTGCAACACTGATTTGAAGCCAGCGGTGCCATTTTGGAGCTCAACGCTCCAGCCAATACAGTCTCTTAACCTCGCACAGTTGAACATGCATTAAGCACCAGCGCTATTTAAAGGGATCAGCAATTAACTACAGGTTAGTTGCTGGTTGATTTCTTCTGGCTATTGCTTCAATTGTACAAGTGTTTGCCGCTTTCTATAGTTGTTTCAAGTTGCAAAAGTCTACAGGGAGTGGTGTGACAGGTGCTGAAGGAATTTTGCCTGACTTCAAGGCTTCTGCACAAACCAGTTGCTCCCAGACATGGGTGCAGTAGTAGTCATTCCCCTTGGAATACAGCATGACTGGGAGAATGAACAGAGGCTGTGCAGAGCAGGACAAAATGTTAGAAGAGGGAGAAGGGCACTTAGCCACTGCCCAGGGTGTTCAGGGATCAATTCTCCTACCTGAACCTCAGCAAAGAGCAATGGCCCAGAAATTTGGGTCCCCACGCATGAGTACACGCTGGGTACTCACGCGTAAGCCCAACGAAAGTGCCGGTTTCTTGCATGCACTGCGCATGCGCGGGAATCCAGAACTTCCATTCCCTTGAAAGAAGGGGTTGACAGGTAGAACGCGTGCGCCGGAGAGGCAGCGCGTGTGCATCGAACTTACGGTTTTTTTCAGGTTTCTCCGGGAGGGTAAGTCTCCAGCAGTTACACATATAAAAAGCAGGCGCAAGGCCAATGTACTCTGGGTGGAGGACTTCAATGCCAATCACCAAGAGCTCGGTAGCACCACTACTGACCTAGCTGCCCAAGTCCTGAAGGACGTAGCTTCCAGATTGGGCCTGTGGCAGATGGTGAAAGAACCAACATGAGGGAAAATCTACTTAGAAGATAGGAGCAGGAGTAGGCCATTTGGCCCCTCGAGCCTGCTCCACCATTCAATGAGATCATGGCTAATCATCCAAACTCAGTACCCTTTCCCTGCCTTCTCCCCATATCCCTTGATCCCTTTAGCCTTAAGAAAGATATCTAACTCCTCCTTGAATATATTTAATGAATTGGCCTCAACTGCCTTCTGTGGTAGAGATTTCCACAGGTTCACCACTCTCTGGGTGAAGAAATTCCTCCTCATATCTGTCCTAAATCAATATACCTGTCATAGATGCATCTGCCCATGATAGTATTTGTAGGAGTGATCACCACACAGTCTTTATGGAGACAAAGTCCTGTCTTGACACTGAGGACATCCTCCATCATGTTGTGTGGCACTACCACTGTGCTAAATGGGATAGATTCAGAACAGATCTAGCAGCTCAAAACTGGTCATCCACAAGGCACTGTGGGCCATCAGCAGCATCAGAATTGTATTCCACCACAATCTGTAACCTCATGGCCAGCACACCCCTCACTCTACCATTACCATCAAGCCAGCGGACCAACCCTGGTTCACTGAAGAAAAGCTAGCCAGGAGCAGCACCAGGCATACCTAAAAATAAGGTGCCAACCTGGTGAAGCTACTACACAGGACTACATGCATGCTAAACAGCAGAAGCAATGTACAGGAAACTTTGGTTTATCCGGAGGTTGTATGTCCGGAAACCTCGATCTAACGGCAGAAATCAGCAGCCCTTTTGGTTAGGTTTTTTTTCTTCTCCTAGCATTTTTTTAACAGTCAGGCTCTGGAAAGCGTCTCTGTAGCTTAGCAACAGCTTCAGAGATACTTCCAAGGTACGGGCCGAGTGTTTACAAGCTGTTGCTAAACAACAGTGTTTGTTGTCAGATACGGAGATGAAAACCCCCATATCCTTCAACATTAACGCTGGTCTATCCGGAAGTTTTGATAGATCGGCAGCAGCTCGGTCCTGTCGGTGCCGGATATCGCAAAGTTTCCTGTACCATAGACAGAGCTAAGCGATCTCACAAACAACGGATAAGATCAAAGCTCTGCAGTTCTGCCACATCCAGTCATGAATGCTTGTGGACAATAAAACAACTAACGGGAGGAGGAGGCTCCATGAACATCCCCATCCCCAATGGTGGAACCTAGCACGTGAGTGCAAAAGACAAGGCTGAAGCATTTGCAACCATCTTCAGCCAGAAGTGCCAAGTAGATGGTCCATCTTGGTCTCCTCATGAGGTCTCCACCATCACAGAAGCCAGCCTTCAGCCAATTCGATTCACTCCACATGATATCAAGAAATGGCTGAGCATACTGAATACAGCAAAGGCTGTGGGCCCCGACAACATCCCAGCTGTAGTGCTGAAGACTTGTGCTCCAGAATTAGCTGCACCTCTAGCCAAGCTGTTCCATTACAGCTACAACACTGGTATCTACATGCCAAAGTGGAAAATTGCCCAGATATGTCCTGTCTATAAAAAGCAGGACAAATTTAATCCGGCTAATTACCACCCCATCAGCCTACTCTCAATCATCAGCAAAATGATGGAAGGTGTTATCAAGCGGCACTTGCTCACTGATGCTTAGTTTGGGATTCACCAGGACCACTCGGCTCCACGCCTCATTATAGCCTTGGTCTAGACATGGGACAAAAGAGCTGAATTTCAGAGGTGAGGCGAGGGACTGCCCGCGACATCAAAGCAGAATTTGACTGAGGGTGGTACTAAGAAGTCCTACTAAAACTGAAGTCAATGGGGATCAGTGTGAAAATTATCCAGTGACAATAGCCATATCTGGCACAAAGGGAGATGGTTGTGGTTTTTGGAGGCCAATTATCTCAGTGTTAGGACATCGCTGCAGGAGCTCCTGAGGCCAGTGTCATAGTCCCAACTACTTTTAGCTGCTTCATCAATGATCTTTCTTCCAGCATAAGGTCAGAAGTGCAGCTGTTCGATGGTGATTGCAGAGAGCTCCATTCACAATTCCTCAGATAATGAAGCAGTCCATGCCCACATGCAGCAAGACCTGGAAAACATCCAGACTTGGGCTGATATATGGCAAGTAACATTCATGCCACTCAAGCACCAGGCAATGACCACCTCCAACAAGAGATTGCCGAACCAGCTCACCTTGATATTCAATGGCATTACCATTGCTGAATCCCCCACCATCAATATGCTGAGGTCACCACTGACCAGAAATTCAACTGGACCAGCCACATCAATGCCGTGGGTAATGGAGCAGATCAGAAACTGGGTATTTTATGGCGAATGACTCAGCTCCTGACTCCCCAAAGCCTCTCCGTCACCTACAAGGTACAAGTCAGGTGTGTGATGGAACAATCTCCTGTTGCCTAGATGGTTGCAGCTACAACAGCACTCAAGAAACTTGACACCATCCAGGACAAAGCAGTTTGCTTAATCGGCATTCCATCCACCATCTAGTTCTCCCACCACTGGCATACCGTGGCTGCAGTGCATCATATCTGTAGGATCCACTGCAACAAGTCACCAAGGCTTCTTCAGCAGCGGATCCCAAACCCATGACCTCCACCATGGAGCACCAGGTGCATGGGAACACCATCACCTCTAAGTTCCTCTCCAAGTCACACAGCATCCTAACTTGGAAATATATCACTGCTCCTTCATTGTCGCTGGGTTAAAATCCTGGAACTTCCTACTTAACAGCAATTAGGGAGTACCTTCATCACAAGGACTGTAGTGGTTTAAGAAGAAGGCTCACCACCACCTTCTCAAGGCAACTAGGAATGGTCAATAAATGCCTACTTTGCCAGCAATGCCCATATCCAGAGAAGGAATAAAAAAAGAGATTCATATTTAATTGATGCAACTCATTCCCTCATGTAATTTCCTTGGACACCTAGATTATCTTGGGCAGGGCAATATAGCACGTCTTCAAATTTCTTCAGGAATTCTTAAGATTAGCTGGTGGAAATTTCCAAAGATTTCTTTTTGAAAGACATTTTGTATAACTTTCACATCCATCAATAACAATTAACATAACTTTGGAATCACAACTATGGGGCCCGGTATAGGACATTTTGCTTACTAAGACCCAATGGAAATGATTGTTCACCTAACTGGCTTTTGGAAAATGCAATCTCCTCCAACATTGAAATCTTTTTTATGACTCACTGTTAAAAGTTGACAAGCCTTAGCTACCTGTGCATGTGAAAGGATAATTGGCAGAATCAAGGGTGTCCAACATTAGTTTGAGAAGACTGAGTCTCGTTTTATTGTTTATATGTAGCTTGGGGGAGATTAATTCAAATAAGGATTTGTTATCAAAAGGTATGAGAAATTAAATGAACCTTTAACCTCTTTCCACTTTTATTTGAATTGGAAAGAGATATAATTGAGATTAATAGCAGGAGTGCAGGAGAAGAATATAAAAGGAGTCATAAATCTGATTGCTTGGCTATTTCACAGCAAGTTATGATTAGGTTTTAATTCGGTACATTTTACACTCCTGTGTAGTGTGTGCAATCCTTTTATAATAGGCATCTTGATGTAATCACTATAATCACTGGGGAAAGAAGAGTTAAAGATTATGGGACTAATTTTTCTGGTTGATATGCCAGTGGTGCCAGTTTGGCACAGGTGATCGAGAAATCGGGCGGAGAGTGCTCATGCTGGATCTCTGGCCATGCTGTGCCATACATGAAACACTGCTCTTTCAAAGAGCCAGTACAGGACCGACGGGCCAAATGGCCTCCTTCTGTGAGGCTGGCTGAAAGTCTTTTGTCCAAAATGGACGAGCGCCTCATTTCAAAATGCGCATCAATGGCAATGATATGGAAACTAGGACAGGCGCAATTCACGAAGATCACAAAGTACAGACCAGGGAGGCCCTTTGGCAAATCTAGATCATCATCCTTCTATAGTAACCTACAATCTCCCTATCAGATCATCCAACTGGCTCTTGTATGAATACATCGGCCAGGAAGTTCCTTAAAGCTGTGGCTCGTTATTAGGTCAAGTCTTCTGGTGTTGTGCATGCCTTATTTCACTGATCGAGTCTTCAGAAAATAATTCATTAAAGTTCCCTGAAAAAATATTGCCTGAATAATGTGCTGTAAATGTTTATTTATGTTGTCAGTAGCCACAAAATCATGTACATTTGGATAATATATCCATGCTAGTTAATGAGTACTCTGTTAATGGGAATGTTTGCTTAAATGGAACATTTACTCCAGGGCTGCTTCACTCTGCATGCATGCTAATGAGATACTACTAGTTTCCTTTAACATTTAAAAAGAAAATCTATATTGGGAAAATAAAGCAGGAGGGAAGCTGGCGACAACTGTAATAAAGTCTTGCAAAAAATCACCCCTGTGGTGCTGAGAACACAGAACAATCTGTCAAATTAGTGCTGGGGTCACAGTCAGCAAGTCCAGAGTCTCCTCAGTCAAATATTTGCTCCAACATCCAATCCTATGTGATGTTTCAAAGAATGAACCATGTCTTTGTGCAGGCTATCCTCATTCTATTTACTAGTTACCAAAGTGTGGTGTATGTAACCTGTTCCACCTTAAGAGAACTTAAGCCTGTTCCACCTTAAGAGATGTACTACTTTCTCTGGCTGCTGTATACGTAATACCGGTGGTGATCACCGGTATATAAGTACTGTGTAGTGATATTGTATTTAGTATAGTCCTGACCTCCAACTAGTAAAGACCTGTTGAACTTTATTCTTGTAGTCTGTGTCAGTAATTAATCTTAATACAACTGGAACACACAGACTTAACAGTGGCGACGAGTCCGATTCTTACCCTGCGGCAGTTTATATCCACAGCGGCTTCGTCCACAGAACGGGCGTTGAAGAGAGGCATCCACCCTCATCACCCTGCTGGAAGACACGTCGCGCGGCAGGCATCGAGAACCCGGAGTGCAGAAGACATCCTGAACTCAAAGCCTCCATCAGCGGCAGTCAGCTATCTTCTTTCTACCTCGGTGGTGGGTAAGCCGGTCAGCGACGCGAGCAGAAAGTCGGCCGCGTTGGCTGTACAGACGGGGGGGAGGAAGACGGAGGAATAAGGGCGGTGAGATCGATCGCGACCGGAGATAAGGGCCGGGCCGCATTCGGGCCGAAAGGCGCAGCGCGGGGACATCGATCGCGGCTGGTGATAAGGGCCGGGCCGCTTTCGGGCCAAAAAGGCGCAGCGTCTGGGGCGACTGAAGGCGCGAGAGCCGCGGTGAAGGCGAACGCAGCCGGTGCTAATAACCGGGCTGCAAGAAGGGCTGCGAGGCGCGACATCGGGGAAGCACGAATGCCCGAGGGAGCTGCGGTGAAGCGGAGACAGCGTCGGGGGAGTTACTAACCGCTGGAAAAGGGGAGCAGCAGCGGCACGCCAAACGCCATTGCAGCCAGTGGGTGAAAACCGCCAAGCGCGGGAAAACCGCCATTTTGTAGGTGGAGGACGAAGACAAGAGCGGGAAGCTGCCATCTTGGGATAAAATAAATTGCAACGATGCCTAAACATGGGAACATTAATACCTTTGATAGCGACATCGAAGATTGTGCCATGTATGTAGAACGCATACAAAATTATTGTAAAGCAAATAAAATTCCAGATGCAGAGAAAGCACTAACTTTATTAAACTTAATGGGTGCGAAGACATACGGGCAATTGAAACATCTTTTATCACCAGATGAATCGGCGGATAAGACGTTCGAGGAGATTGTTACTGTCCTGAAAAATCATCTAAACCCCACGCCGCTGATGCTAGCGGAACGATTTAAATTTTACAGCAGAAGGCAGCTGAAGGATGAAAGCAATGCTGAATATTTAATGGAATTGCGTAAGCTAGCAAAGTACTGTCAGTTTGGAACGGGACTAACAGAAGCGCTAAGAGATAAATTTGTGTGTGGATTATTAAAAGAAGATACACAAAAGCGACTGCTCGAGGAGAATGAGCTGATGCTTGAGAAAGCGGTCACTATGGCAGCAGCACACGAAGCCGCAGCGAGAGGCACGGCAGTAATGCAGCTACGGTCACCGGAACTCAGTACAAATAAATTGGGTTTGAGTACTGTAAAATGTTATCGTTGTGGAAAGACAACACACGATCAGAACCAGTGTTGGTTTAAAAACCAAGAATGCAGAACGTGTGGCAGGCTTGGCCACATAGCTAAAGTATGCCGGTCAGGAAAGAAGACCAGCAACAAAAAGTCACCGCAAGGAAAATATATAAAGGTGCACAAGGTGACAAAGACCAGTTCGAATGAACAGAAGTCAGATTCAGATGCTAGCAGTAATGAACTGGGTAGCTTAAGAGTACACAACGTTGGTAAGGATGCAGATCTCCAGACAATTTGGGTCACTCTCCAGATAGCAGGAGTCCAAGTAAAGATGGAATTGGACACTGGATCGGCATTGACGGTCATGAATAAGAAAGATTACAAAAGGTTATTCCAACATATTCCCCTACGGGATACGGAGATTATATTGAAAACATACACGGGGCAAAGAGTGTACCCCATCGGAAAGATAGAGGTAAGAGTGGTCCACAAGGTCGAAGAAAGCCAAGTAATGGACTTATATGTGCTACCTGAAGGAGGTCCACCACTACTGGGACGGGAGTGGATTAGGAAAATGAATATGGACTGGCACTCCTTAAAAGCACTAACGGTAGATTCCGGGGAAACAGATGTCAAACCTAAACGATTGTCCAAAATATTGGATGATGCTAAAGAGGTGTTCCAGCAAGGACTGGGAACACTGAAAGGAATTACGGCAAACATCAAGATTGATGAACATGCACAACCAAAATTTTTCAAAGCCAGACCGGTACCCTATGCAATACGACCTACTGTAGAAGCGGAACTGGAAGCGCTAGAACGTTCAGGTGTACTGTCTAAGGTAGATTGGAGTGAGTGGGCTACGCCCATTGTTCCCGTTATGAAACGTCCTTCGAGCAACAAGCCAGGAGAACCAGGGAAGGTTCGCATCTGTGGAGATTTCAAGATCACCGTTAATCCGGTGCTTCACACGGTGCAGTATCCGCTTCCGCGGATTGAGGATATTTTTGCTTCGTTGTCTGGCGGGAAACACTTCACCAAGATAGACCTGGCGCAGGCGTACTTGCAGATGGAGGTTGAAGAAGAGTCACGCCAGTACCTCACGATCAACACGCATAGAGGTTTGTACCGGTATAATAGGCTGGTTTTTGGAGTGGCATCGGCTCCGGCAATTTGGCAGAGGGCCATGGAGCAGGTATTACAGGGAATTCCAGGCACACAATGTTACCTGGACGATATTCTGATTACAGGTGATGGTGATGAAGAACACCTCGCAAACTTGGAACTGGTGCTCAACAGACTGAAAGAGTATGGACTTAGAGTAAATCGGCAGAAATGTGAGTTCTTTCAGAAGCGGATCTCGTACTGTGGTCATGTCATTGACCGGGAGGGGCTTCATAAGTCTCCTGACAAGATAGAGGCAGTTGTAAAGGCTCCCGCTCCGGATAATGTCTCTCAGTTGAGGTCGTTTCTGGGATTGATTAACTATTACCATAAGTTTCTACCGAATCTATCCACGGTACTGCACCCGCTGAACGCTCTTTTACAGAAGGGGGTACCATGGGAATGGAGCGAAAACTGTTAGAAGGCATTTTGCAAAAGCAAAGAATTGATCACCTCAGAGGAAGTGTTGGCTCACTTCAACCCGACACTGCCTATTCGGTTGGCTTGTGATGCTTCTCCATATGGTATTGGAGCAGTACTCTCACACAAGTTGCCAAATGGCACAGAAAGGCCAGTCGCGTTTGCATCCAGATCATTGACCTCCGCTGAGCGCAACTATGCGCAGATCGATAGGGAGGCTCTCAGCCTTGTATGGGGAGTGAAGAAGTTTAATCATTACCTGCAGGGCCAAAAATTCACACTTCTGACAGACCATCAGACGTTGGTATCCATTTTTAACCCTAAGAAGGGTGTTTCAGTGATGACAGCACAGCGTCTCCAGAGATGGTCCCTTTTCCTCGGGGCACATCAATATCAAATAGAATTCAAAGGTACAAAGCAGCATGGCAATGCTGATGGGCGGTCGCGCCTGCCACTACCTGAAGCAGAAGAGACGACGAAAGTTGACCCTGTTGAGTTATTTCATTCGACCATCATCGAGTGTTTACCAGTCACCAATGCAAGTATTGAAAGAGAAACCAGGAACGACCCGACACTGTCCCGAGTTTACGAGGTGACAGTGAAGGGATGGCCAACACATGGTGATCCTCTGTTACCGGCATTCTCGGCAAGGCGAGACCAGCTGTCCGTCTGCCATGGTACTTTGATGTACGGGACAAGAGTGATTATTCCTCCCAAGTTACGGGAAAGACTTCTAAAGGAACTGCATGAAGGTCATCTGGGGGGAGTTAAGATGAAAAGTCTTGCTAGGGCTTATGTATGGTGGCCGGGCATTGACCAACAGATAGAGGAGTTGACAAAAAGCTGCGCTGGGTGCCAAAAAGTGCAAAATGCACCTCCGATCGCACCGCTACACCCATGGGAATGGCCTTCAGCCCCATGGCAACGCGTACATATTGACTTTGCTGGTCCATTCATGGACTCCATGTTCCTAATTGCGGTGGACGCACATTCCAAATGGCCAGAAGTGATCAAGATGAATACCACTACTTCAGAAAAGACAATTGCAGTGTTAAGAACAATATTCGCAAGGAACGGATTGCCAGAACAGATATGTTCGGACAACGGACCACAGTTCGTGTCGGAAGAATTCCAAAAATTCTTAAAGAAGAATGGGGTGAAACATTATACCTCTGCCCCATATCATCCGGCAACAAACGGGTTGGCCGAGAGATTTGTCCAAACATTCAAAAAGGCAATAAAGGCCATGAACGATGATCAGATTCCGTTACAACACAAGGTGGACAATTTCCTAATGGCATATCGAAACGCCGCTCATGCAGTGACTAACCAAAGTCCTGCCATGGTGTTTTATAACAGGAGGTTGCGGTCCAGGTTGGACTTGTTAAAACCAAATGTGCAGAGGGAAGTGGAAAACAAACAGTTCCGGCATATTAATAACAAGTCCACTCGAAGTTTCGACGTAGGACAACCAGTGTTGGCAAGGGGCTATGGAAACGAAAAATGGCAGTCCGGAACAATTCGGGCCAGACAAGGACCTCTGATGTACACAGTAGATATTGGTAACAATGTGATAAGGCGTCATGCGGATCAACTGGTAGGATCAAGAGCAAGGGTCGAACCCATGGTTGCGACAGAGACAACTGTGGAAGACGTTAATGAACCTGAAGCATCTACCTCAGCAGGGACTGTACCTGATGATGACGTCCAATACATAGGAAACCAACAAGAAGAGTCACCTCAGCAACAAGAATCAGAGACCACTAAAAGGCGTTATCCAAACCGAATCAGAAGGCCTCCTGAGAGACTGAACCTTTGAACTGTTTATACCTGAAGTTATATATGTATATATGTTATTATGTTATGTTAAATGGGGATATGACTGTTAAGCTAAAAAGGGAGGATTGTGGTGTATGTAACCTGTTCCACCTTAAGAGAACTTAAGCCTGTTCCACCTTAAGAGATGTACTACTTTCTCTAGCTGCTGTATACGTAATACCGGTGGTGATCACCGGTATATAAGTACTGTGTAGTGATATTGTATTTAGTATAGTCCTGACCTCCAACTAGTAAAGGCCTGTTGAACTTTATTCTTGTAGTCTGTGTCAGTAATTAATCTTAACACAACTGGAACACACAGACTTAACACAAAGCTTTCAGCTAAGAAGTGGGAGTTAAAAAAAAATTGTATAGTTTACCAAATAGAAATACAATATTCCATCACAGAGTAGAGATACACTTAACAAAAGAAAGAACTTGCATTTATATAGTGCTAATGAATTACATTTGAAGTGTAGTCACTGTTGTTTTGTAGGCAAGCTTTACAGCAAATTTGCTCAGTGCAAGGTCCCACTAACAGGAATGAGATAAATGACCAGTTAATCTGTTTTGGTGGTGTTGGTTCAGGGATAAATGTTGGCTAGGACACCAACAGAACTTTCCTGCTTTTCTTACCATTGTACCAGGCACTCCTTTACTTCTACCTGAACAGATACATGCTGCCTCAGTTTAACATCTCATCTGAAAGACAGCACCTCTGACAATGAAGCACTCCCTCAGTACTGCACTGAAATGTCAGCTTAGATTATGTGCTCAGGTCATGGAGGGGGGATTGAACCCAGAAACTTCTGACTCGGAGCCAAAACTTTTACCACTGTTCTAAGCTAACATTTTGAAGAATATCCAAAGGTGAAAGAAAGTCCAGGGGCAATACTTTTTGTTGAATGTATTTCTCCATTTGATAAAAAGAATAGTTGGAAGAGATTTTTTTTTAAATGTTTTAGTAAATGGGTGCTGGAGAAGCTACAAATGAATCAATAGGGCTGTGAGTTCAAATCAGCCTGAGAGATGCTGTGGAACCACTTGACCATAGGAAACTATGTTATAGAAATTTTCATCCCCAGTCCATTCTATGGTTTCCAAGGGTCAGGAGAACAAGGAGAGGAATGGTACAGGCAAATTTCAAGTAATGAACCTCTAGAGCCTTCCTTCCTCTAAAGCAAATTGACTGAAGGACAAGAGCATTCAGGGCCTCAATCAACAGTGCATGAACAACGCGATACTGAGCAGAAGAGTTAGTTCCAGCATTCCAAGCACTATTAGATGATCAACAACAATTTCAAAAGGAGGTACTGTACATGAAAGAGAGTGCACTGAATGTTTAGGAGAAAGAATTACATGAGTCCTGCTCCTGCTGTTCCTTCTAGTACTGTCAGAATTGCCATTTGGGGATCCACATTTGCTGTGGATTATAAATTTAAGATCATCACCATGAAAACAATGCTTCGAGAATAATTTTTATTCAGAAATGAGAAGATCTGGCTCGCTCTTTCAAAAAGCTAGAGCAGGTGTGATGGGCTGAGTGGCCTCCCACTGTGCTGTAATTGGTTGGGAGCTCGAAGACAGATAGTAGAGATAAAGGGAAAATTCTCTGATCGGTGGGCTGTGACAAGTGGTGTTCCCTAGGGATTTGTACTGGAGCCTCAGCTTTCCACCATATATATTAATGACCTGGATGAAGGATTAGAGAGTTGTATATCCAAGTTTGTAGATGACACTAAATTAGGAAGCACAATTGTGTAGATTGCAGCAGCAAGATACAAAGGGACATAGGGAGACTAAGTGAGAGGAGAATCCTATGGCAAATGGAATGCAATGTGGGAAAGTGTAAGATCATGCACTTTGGATCCGAGAAAGACAAATTGGAATATTTTCTTAATATTGAGAGACTAATAGCTATTGAGCAGCAAAGGAATTTAGGTGCCCATGTACACAAATCACTAGAAGCTAGTGCACAGGTACAAAAAATAATCAAAAGGCTCATGAAAGGCTAAGGAGGTTGGAATTCAAAAGTGAGGAAGTGATGTTTCAGTTGTACAGAGCCTTGGTCAGACCCCATCTGGAGCATTGCATTCACTTTTGGACACCGAACCTCAAGAAAAATATATTGGTCTTTGAAAGGTCCAGCGCAGATTCACCTGAATGATACCAGGACTAAAAGGGTTACATTATGAGGACATAAGCTTGAGTTTAGATGGTTGAAGGGTGATCTAATCGAGGTGCTTAAAATAATGAAGGGATTCAATAGGGTAGATACAGAGAAACTATTTCCTCTGGTGCGGGAATTCAGAACAAGGGGGCATCATCTACAATAGGGGCTAGGAAATTTAGGAGTGAAATCAGAAAACTTTCTTTCATAGAAAGGGCAATGGAAATCTGGAACTCTCTCCCCTAAAAGGCGATGGATGCTGAGTTAATATGAAAGTTTCACAACCGAGATTGATAGATTTTTGTCAGGTAAGGGTATCAAGGGATATGGACCAATGGTGGGTCAATGGAATTCAGGTACACATCAGCCATGATCTAATCAAATGGTGTAAGGCTCGAGGGGCTGATTGGCCCACTCCTGTTCCTATATTCATAAAATTCTATCATTTCTTTTCTTAACCAGAGATGGTATATGATGAGAGAAAAGCGTATCACAAATGTATGTGCCAATTTCCTTGGCATGATTTACAAGTTTTGGCTTCCCTTTGCTGAAGTGTCAGGGTAACAAACTCCTTTGATCTGATCTGGAACCAGAACAGAAATGGCCTACTTCTCCCCAGATGTTAGTTGGCTAGGAGCTCTGGATTTCCATAAAGTTCTACCCAGTCTTTCTTAATGTGGGCCAATTTTTTTTTTAATTGAATGTTTCAAGTCATCTCCCCCCTTGTTCGTATTTTCCTGAACTCTTATTGTACGTGCAGATTTACGGCAATATCATATTAAACATTTCATAGGTCACATCGGATTTAGACCTTTCAGTTGTAATGGGAAGTAGCTGTTCTTATTTTTTGGTAAATTGCTGATAAATTTCAATTTTGAGCAGGGATGAAGAAATGATTAAAGTGAGACTTGCACCTCCTGGATCTCTAGCTCCTATTATCGCTTGCATCAAGCTTTTTAACATCACTTTCTATTTCTGAGGGCCCACAGTCAAATCCACTTTTATTTGTACTGCGTGTGCCATTACCATAGATTTCATTTCAATTTCCATTTTATAAGGAATTGGTGTATGGACATGCTGCAATCTGTGACCAGGGCAATCAAATTTAAAATAATAATATAATTTTGGTATCTTGCAAAAATCTTAAACCAGTCATGTAGGATAACATGATAATAGTTTCAAATTCACTGGCAATCAGGATGCTTATTTTCATGACTGCCTAAATCTCTGATAACAGTGCTAGCATTTGTCAAGTGTGCAGCAGAAAGTGAACGTGACCTTTCTGGTGAACAGCAGATGGGAGGATTTCATATTCATCAGACGAGCTTATAAAAATAGTACAGCCATAGAAGAATTGAGTGGAATAGATATTCCAAGTGAAAAACAGGGTGGGGGAACAATCTCTTCAGTATGGTGTCAGCTTCACTAATTGATAGCACTCTCGCCTCTGAATCAAAAAATTGTGGATTCAAATTCCACTCCAGAACTTGAGCAGTGCAGTATTAAGGGAGTGCTCCATTATCAGAGGTACCACCTTGCAGATGAGATCTTAAACCGAAGCGCTGCCTGTTCCGGACATAGAAAGATCCCATGTCATTTCTTTGAAGAAGAGCAAGGGAATTCTCCAACTGTCCACACCAATGTTCCTCCCACAACCAACATCAGCTAAACATATGGTTATTCATCGCCTTACTGTTTATGCAAACTTGCTGTGTACAAATTGGCTGCCGTGATTTTTAACGAGACAACATGATGTGGGCATCGCTGACAAGGCTAGCATTTATTACCCATCCCTAATTGCCCTTGAGAAGGTGGTGGTGAGTTGCTGCAGTCCATGTTCTTTGCAACAGTTTGGTACAACTGAGTGACTTGCTAGATGATTTCAGAGGGCAGTTAAGAGTCAATCACACTGCTGTGGGTCTGGAATCACATGTAGGCCAGACCAGGTAAGGACAGCAGATTCCCTTCCCTAAAGGGCATTAGTGAACCACATGGGTTTTTGCAACAATCCAATAATTCCATGGTCACCATTCTAGATTTATTAAATTCACCAGGTGCTGTGGTGGGAATATGAACTCACGTTTCCAGATCATTAGTCCAGGCTTCTGCATTACTAGTCCAGTAACATAACCACCATGCTACCGTACCCAGTACAAAATTGCTGGGCAATTGGTGGGCAAATAGCACAACTCTGAGCCAGCAATTAGGTTTTTGGTGGCGGAGCAGATAGCCTGTCAACACGTACGTTGACAGACCGCAAGGTCAGGATTTAGTGCATAAGCAAGTGCATGCGGAAATCCTGAACTTGCGGTGGATTTCAAAGGCGGAATGACGGCGTATTCTGAGAGTACCTGCCACAAAATCCCGGCCAATGTAATTCTATGTAAAAAATGAAAAAAAGAAAGACTTGCATTTAAATAGCGCCTTTCATGACCTCAGGACATACCAAAGAGCTTTGCAGCCAATGAAGAACTTTTGAAGTGTAGTCATCTGTTAGAACATAAGAACATAAGAAATAGGAGCAGGAGTAGGCCAATCGGCCCCTCGAGCCTGCTCCGCCATTCAATAAGATCATGGCTGATCTGGTCCTAACGGCCAATCCACTATCACAGAACCATTTCCTGAATCTAACAGAATTAGACACCCGAAATAGGAGCAGGATCAGGCTACATGGCCCCTGGGCCCGCTCCGCTACCCATAGGGCCATGACCGATCCGAACCTAGACTCATGTCCAAATTCCTGCCCGCTCCCCGTAACCCTTAATTCCCTTTACTTCTAGGAAACTGTCTATTTCTGTTTTAAATTTATGTAATGATGTAGCTTCTACAGCTTTTTGGGGCAGCATATTCCATGGACCTACCGCCCTCTGAGTGAAGTAGTTCCTCCTCATCTCAGTTTTGAAAGAGCAGCCCCTTATTCTAAGACTATGCCCCCTAGTTCTAGTTTCACCCATCATCGGGAACATCCTCCCCGCAAGGTGAACATAAGAACATATGTTCTTATGTTCTTATGTTCACCTTCTCAAGGGCAATTAGGGATGGGTAATAAATGCTAGCCTTGTCAGCGATGCCCACATCATGTGAACAAAAAAAAAATGTATGGAAATTGTACAGGGTAAGGGGATACCCGGAATGAAAAAAATGCTTTTTTAAAAATTAAATGACATCCAGAAGTAATCCTAGTGTATGTTAAAGCTGCAGTTATTTTTAAATAACATTTACATTTTATAATTTCTGCACAGTGTTTGTTTAGAAGTGGGAATAATTGAATAATTGAAAAGCTAAATCTGTATATATTTTGAAGGTAATGAAGTAATGTAGTAATTTAAATGAATGAAAGACAATCTGTTTCTGATTGGAGGACCAGGCCCACGTGATCCCAGGTACGCTTCTGCACAGGCTGCGCCCTGGGATCTGTGGGTCATTACGCTGCCCTCCTACTCGCAACGTCAGGGCGCAAGTTTACGCAGGAGGGTTGTCATCAGGTCGGTGCGTATTCTTTCCGCAGGTCAGCGGCATACTCCGGAGGTATGCCGCCCACCACAATTTTTGGTCCATATAATATACAGAAATACAGAAACAGGCCATTCGGCCCATAAAGTCCACGCCTGTGTTTATGCTCCACGCAAGCCTCCTCCTCTAACTCTATCAGCATAACCCATTATTCCCTTCTCCCTCATATGTTTATTTAGCTTCCCATTGAATGCATCTATACTATTCACCTCAACAACTCCCTGTGGTAACAAGTTCCACATTCTCACCACTCTCTGGGTAAATACATTTCTTCTGAATTCCCTATTTGATTATCTTGGTGACTAACTTATACAATGGCCTCTAGTTTTGCTCGTCCCCAACAGTGGAAACATTCTCTCTGTGTCTACTCTATCAAAACTTTTCATAATTTTAAACACCTCTAGTAGATCACCCCTCAGCCTTCTATTTTCAAGAGAAAAGAGACCCAGCCTGTTCATCCTTTCCTGTTAGGTATAACTTTGCATTTCTGATATCCTCCTTGTAAATATTTTTTACACCCTCCCCAGTGCCTCTATATCTTTTTTTATAATATGGCGACCAGATCTGTACCCAGTACGCCAAGTGTGTTCTAACCAAGGTTCGATACAAGTTTATCATAACTTCTCTACTTTTCAATTCTAACCCTCAGAAAAATAAACCCTAGTGCTTGGTTTGCTTTTATTAGGGCCTTATTAACCTGTGTCGCTAATATTTACATTTACAAAAGTAATTAATTGGCTGTGAAGCACTTTGGGATTTCTGGAGCATGTTGAAGGTGCTATATAAATACCAATCCTTTAAGTAATTTGATCCTGGCAAGGCCACATCTATTGCCCTTCCCTAGTTGCCCTAAGAAGGTGGTGGTGGTTGTTCTCCTTAAACCACTGAAGACATTGTGATGATGGTGCTCTCGCAATGATGTTAGGTAGGTAATTCCAGGATACTGACCCAGTGACGATGAAGGAATGACGATGTGTTGTAAAGGAAATAGCCATATTCCAAGAGATACACCATCCTATGAACAGATTTCTGATATTATTAATACATGACATATTGGGTTTGAAAGTCTGAAAAGTCTCAATGACACAGGCTACAAACAGAACACAGGCTTCTGAGATAAGCTGAAGTGTTAACACAAAAGTTGCAAACACAACACAAACTTTTGAAATGGGAATTGATTGTTAATACTAAGACAATGGCCTTATTGAAACAGCAGGCTGGAGGATCCTCTATGTCTGAACATTGGAACCAACACAATAGCTATGCCCAAGTAAAGTGTTAAAAACTAACACTTCGAACAGCAACACAGAATATTAAACAGGCCCAGAAATTCGGGTCTCCACGGGTGAGTACGCGCTGGGTACTCACCCGTAGGCCCAACGAAAGTGCCAGTTTCGTGCATGCACTGCGCATGCGTGGGAAACCAGAACTTCCATTCCCTTAAAGGAAGGGGTTCCGAGGTCGAACGCGTATGCCAGAGAGGCAGCGTGTGCACCTGGAACTTACGTTTTTTTTCCAGGTTTCTCCGGGAGGGTAAGTCTCCAGCAGTTACACTTTTAAAAAGCAGGCGCAAGGCCTGCTTTTAACAAGGTAAGTGGTGAATTAATTTAAATTAAAACATTTTTTCCACAGTTTTATTATTTTTAAATACTTTAAAGAAAGGTAAGTTTATTTTTAGCCCCGTTAGAAAATGTAATTAATTTTTTCAAAAATTTAAATTATTGTTTAAAATAGTTATTTTATGTAATTTATAGTTATTTTAAAAATGTGATGATTTTTAAAAAAATTATTTGAAGTTTTAGTTATGTTTTGGGGCTTATAGTATTTATAGTTTTGACAGCTCTTCCTGTCAATTTTATGAAAGGGCATTTCCCTGCTACCATTGGCTCTCCATGGCCCACGTGATCCCAGGGGATGCTTTGAACTAACCGCGCCCCTGGGATAAGCAAGCACTGCGAGCCAGCAGTTGGAGGATGCCCAGGATCGGAATCCCACGCGGGCTCACAGCACAATGGCTGGCGCATTAAGTAAGTGCAGGTCGGAGGCTTGCACCCGCGGGAAGCATCCGACCCGAATTTCTGGGCCATTAAAAACCATGTGCCTTCATAAAAGTAACATCAAACGAGAAACAGGAAACACGATTGTATATGCAACCAATTGAAGTAGCTAAGGAATACAACAAACACCCTGGTTGAAGTGGTCTTGATTTACATGTTGTAAATATGATACCTACAGAAGACTTTGTAGATATTACTTCAATAGATACACCAAGCAATTACATTGTGTTTCTATTGAAAATGGAACAGTTAGTAGACACGACCTCTGCTTTTAAACAGCAGAAGTGATTTTAGAATTGAATGGAAGTCCTTCAATAAAAATGACACCAAAGAGATAAATCTGTTGTAGCCATTTTATGATAAGTTTTTGAAACACCTAAACAACAGACAGAAGTCTGCAAGCTAACAGTTGAAGTGACAGTAAGAATAGAAAGAATTCACTAGAGAATGACTAGAGATAATTAGCTTACATCAGCAGAAAACTTCAAAGAATAAACCACTAAAAAAAGGTATAAAAATAGAGCTTTTCAGTTGGAAAGTCAGAAGTTGCTGGAAAGGGCAAATGATTCTCAACTCCAGAGGCACGCTCTGTAAGTTTTTAATTATTTGAGTCTCGGGGATCAAAAAGGTACTCTTATTTGATTTTGGTGGATAGTCTGGATTAAGAATAATAGAAATGTAAAAATGTATGAAGTTAAGATTTGAGAATAAGGATCTCTGAGAATAAGAAATGTAAGCTATTTGTATTTTGAACTGTTAAAGTTGCAATTGACTCAACAGCTGTTAACTGTATGTCAGCTCTTAAATAAATTATACATTTTTAGAATTGTCTCAAGTAGTATTTCTGTATCAAACTCGCGAACTCAATTTCTTTACACTCTTTTGTAAGGAGTTGCAGAATTCTGGGGGGGGGCTTTCCGGACCCTCATAATATCTGGATGGTTACAGTCTAGTTAAACTTATTAAAAGTGCTATCTGGAGGATGGTAACATCTTTACATCATTCCTTTCCTTTAGGGAGATTTGTCTGGACCTTTAGACCCAATTAAGGGTCTTATAGAATTCGGCTATCTCTAACTTTAGTTGAAGGTGAACGTCTGGGGAATACGCCTGATCTGGGGTAGCCCGAAAAGGGCTAGGACTAGTAATTATCACTTCAGTATGTTCAAGCCATGATGGTATGCATCTTGGAGTGGAATTTGGTGGTGATGGTGTTTCCACGACATTGCTGCTCTTGTCCTTCTTGATGGTTGAGGTCACAGGGGAGAGAGGTGCTGTTGAAGTAACCTTGGTAAGTTGCTGCAGTGCATCCTGTAAATTGTAGATACTGCACTGGAACAAAATTTTGAACATGAATATCTGAAGCAAACAGAGCAACGCCTAGAGCTTCTAATTTTACGTGAATTATGTTCTGACTTATTTCTTACTTTCATACTTTTGTTTCATAAATTCTCTTTAAACTTTTTTAGCTGCACAATGAACTGTGCATTTTCCTAACCAAAATCAGGTTGTGGATATTCCTCTGTGTAATTTATTAAAGTGGTTAAAACAATGTTGGTGCATTGGTACTGTAACATGAAATTTAAGGAAATGGTAATGCCTAGGATTCCCTGCATGGGAAATTGCAAAGCTCAGTTGGGTTACTGGGGGAGGGAAAGGGTACTGAGACTAATCCCAGATGAATGATCTTCCCCAAAGAATGGGAGCAAAAGTCACAGGGATAGCCAAGTTGTGCTGCTCTCTGATAAGTGATTGAATATCAATGACAGAGGAATGTGGGTGGGGAGGTCACCTTCCTCTATCCTAACCACGGAAACAGTCGGCGATATTGTGGCATTTTAATAAAAAAATGGGAGGGGAAATCAGATACAGGAGATCCAAAATTAATAATCAAATGGTCAAATCACATTTCCTACAAGTAGCGAAGAAGTTCACTCCCCATCAATTATGATTTCGTCTCAGGGAATAAATATGCCGGCCTTGAAAATTCACAGGGCCATATAACAATATGATAGCAACAAATCCATGACATCATCTGTTTGTTGCCATCTGGAGACATCCTTAAAATGTTTGCTTTCACCTAATTTGTTCAACTTTGTTACAGGAGAAACTTTTGCACAATGCCAACTAAAAGCAGGGACCCGAAGTGGGAATTTGGGACATCAAGGAACTGAACTGCCATGAGCAGCAGGCCAATGGAGAGCCTGGGCAGGCACTCTACTCTAGCTGTGGGAGATGTCAGTGCAGATTACACGGATCGGGGTCAAGCAAGGCTGTGTCATCGCACCAATGCTCTTCTTGATCTTCCTTGCTGCAATGCTCCATCTCACCCTCAATAAGCTCCCCGCTGAAGCGGAGCTAATTTACAGAACAAACGGGAAACTGTTCAAACTCCGTCGCCTCCAGCCCAGATCCAAGGTCATTCCATCCTCTGTCATCGAATTACAGTATGCAGACGACGCTTGCGTCTGTGCTCACTTGGAGGTCGAACTCCAAACCATTGTCAACACCTTCACCGAAGCATACGAGAGCATAGGCTTTACACTAAACATCCGTAAGACAAAGGTCCTCTACCAACCTGCCCCCGCCACACAGTACTTTCCCCCGATTATCAAAATCCATGACAAGGCCTTGGACAACGTGGACCACTTTCCATTCCTCGGGAGCCTACTGTCAACAAGGGCAGATGTCGATGATGAAGTCCAACACCGCCTTCAGTGTGCCAGTGCAGCCTTCAGTCACCTGAGGAAGTGAGTGTTTGAAGACCGGAACCTCAAACCCGGCACTAAGCTCATGGTCTACAGAGCAGCAGTGATACCCGCCCTGCTGTATAGCTCAGAGACTTGGACCATGTACAGCAGGCACCTCAAAGCACTGGAGAGGTACTGCAGGTATAATTACAGTCCTAGCCCTTTTAGACTATCCCAGATCAGGCGTACTCCCCAGCCGTTCACCCTCAACGTAAGTTAGAGATAGCCGAATTCCATAAGATGCTTAAATGGGTCTAAAGGTTCAGGTTATCTCTCCCTAAAGGAAAGGAATGACTAAAGATGTTGCTGTCCTCCAGATAGTACTTTTAATAAGTTGAACTAGACTGTAACCTTCCGGGTATTATGAGGATCCGGAATATGCCCCAGAATTCTACAACTCCTTACAAAAGAGTGTACAGAATTTGTGGGTTCGTGAGTTTATACAGAATTACTCTTTGAGACAATTCTAAAAATATAGTTTTATTTAAGAGCCGACATTCAGTTAACATCTGTTGAATCAGTCGCAACATTAACAATTCAAAATACAATTAGCTTACATTTCTTATTTCTCAGAGATCCTTATTCTCAAAACTTTACTTTGTTGCATTTCTTATTTCTTATTTATTTCTAAATCCAGAACATCCACCAAAATCAATCATTTTGACTTCCCGAGACTCATAGTTAAAGACTTACAGAGATGCCTCGGAAGAGTTGAGAAATGCTTTGCCCGTTCAGCGTGTTCTGACTTTTCTGTTAAAAGGGTCTTATTTTTATACCCTTTTGGCAGTGGTTTCTTCTTTGATGTTCTCTGCTGATGTTAGCTAATTGTCATTATTGATACCTCTTTCGAATGCTTTCTATCTTACTGTCAATTCAACTATTGCATGCATAATTATTTCTCTACCTTTAGGTGTTCCAAAAACCATCATAAAAACAATGACAGCTATGGTTTGTGTTTGATGTCATTCCTACAAAATGCTTTCATTCAATTCTTAATATTGGCTTTACTGGTTTTTAGCAGACATTTTGACTCCATGGTGATCCAAGTTTAATACAAACACAATGCAATTGCTTGGTGTCTCTATTGAAGTCATATTTTCAAAGCCTTCTTGTTGGTATTATATTTACAATATGTAAATCAAAACCACTTTAACTGTGTGTACTTGTTTTCTAGCTATCTCAATTGGCTGCATATTTAATCTTATGGTTCCTGTTTTCCAAGTTTAACATAAAACTATTTGACCAGCAGGTTTCTTTACTTGATGTCATGTTTTCAAAGGCACATGCCTCTTTTAATGTTTGTATTTCTGTTTTATCGTGTCAGCTCTTCACACTTTAAACTGGGCATTTTCATTGTGTTCATTGCAAACCGTAGACCTTTCGGAAGCACCAATGGTTTGCTTCAATCTTTCATTGTTTTAGAATATTTAACTAATTCCCATTTCAAAGCTTGTTTACAACTTTGTTATCAACTGATCTTTTCTCAGAAGCCTGTATTCTGTTTAGAGCCTGTTTCTGCTGAGACTTGTGTCTTTTAAACCCAGTATATCTTTTATTAATAATATTAGAAATCTGTTCATGGTATCGTGTACTTCTCTGAATCATGGCTATTCCTTCACAGTACCACCAACGCTGCTTCCACAAGATCCTGCAAACCCATTGGCAGGATAGGCGAACCAACATCAGTGTTCTCGCTTAGGCCAACATCCCCAGCATCAAAGCTTTCACCACGCTTGATTAGCTCCGATGGATGGGTCACATTGTCCGCATGCCCGATACGAGACTCCCAAAACAAGCGCTCTACTCGGAGCTCCAACATGGCAAGAGAGCCCCAGGTGGGCAGAGGAAATGCTTCAAGGGCACCCTCAAAGCCTCCTTGAAAAAGTGCAACATCCCCAGTGACACCTGGGAATCCCTGGCACAAGACCGCACAAAGTGGAGGAGACGCATCCGGGGAGGCGCTGAACACCTCGAGTCTCTTCACCAAAGAGCAAGCGGAAGCCAAGTGCAAGCAGCGCAAGGAGCGCACATCAACCCAAGCACCCCACCCACCCGCCCCTTCAACCACCGTCTGCCCCATCTGCAACCGAGACTGTAGGCCCTGCATTGGACTCATCAGTCACCTGAGAACTCATTTTTAGTGTGGCAGTAAGTCATCCTCGGTTCCGAGGGACTGCCTAAGAAGAAGAGTCATGGCATCCCTGTAAGGTAGCATGCGGTCAGAAGCTCTCACACCTTTCACTGACTCTTTAATCCCAAGGGGATCATGCTCACCATTCTTAGCTTATTATCTCCTTTCCTGCAGATCCATCACAGGAACAAGGGGAAGATCATCATGAAAAGGGGGAAGAATAGGAGGGTAGAAATGTATTTTGCATGAACTATGAGAGTGACAATGAGAATGACAAGGAGGAGCAGGATGTTGAGGAAAAGGGCATACAGGAGTCCTTAGAGTAACATCCTCTTCCATGTTCCTCTTCACTCCCTGTGCCACTTGCTTCCTCACTCTCAGACTAGCACAGCAATGGTCACCCTGATGAATTAAATAGTGTTAGTGAGAGTATGGCAGCATGTGATTCACAGAGCACCAAGAGCAGGATTAGTGGGGAATCGGTGAGCATGTGCCAGCTTCCCTGTGGAGGTTGAGGATAAGACTCCCCATAGCTTCAGATTTGTGGAACTCATGGGTTCTCACTTGAAAAGAAGGATGTTCAAGGAATATCACACCCATGTGCAGGCTCTGAGGTCAGCATCTATGGATATGTGGCAACAGACAGCTATGACTCTGTAGTCTATACTCTTTGTTTTGGGACCGCCATTGATTTTCTTTCTTTGTTGCAGGTCTCAATGGAGCGCACGCCAACTGCATTGAAAGCTGCAGCAGTCCCAACCTCAGAACCAGCCAGGAACGATTTGGTAACTCGTCCACCATGGAAGCACAGACTGCATCTCTGTTGTAAGTAGAGCACAGATTAGACTGCACTGGCTATCAGACTTTGGGGACCAGGTTACAGGCTGCTGTCTCACAGACCTGGCAGTATATGACAGCTACCACTTAACCAGCCAGTCCACTGAGCAGTGGGGACCCAGATCCAGGGTCCAATAGAATTGCGGCAGCTGAAGGTGACCTGCATGACGTTGCCCTTTCTCAGGATAACAGCACAGGCCATGCCTTCCACCTCAGAGCACTATGGAAGTGGCACTTGAGGTGACACCAGACATTCCAGGCTAAAACCCCAGAGATGCAGAGATCCAGCAGTGAATCCTGCCCAGGAGCACACTGCCATAAGGGGAATGTTTTGAGCTGCGCCAAAGTTGACTTTCGCTCCTCTAAAATCTGAAACAGTTCAACTCAAACTCTACAATAATCTTCAACCTTATGTCCCTGCATGCACCCTTTGCTCTTCTGACTCTGGTCGACTGTGTGTGGCCCTTCCCTCTACACCACAGTCAGTGGCAGAGCTTTCAGTCTCCACGTACCTGCACCCTGGAATTCCCTTCCTATTACTTGTTACTTCTCTCTCTGTATTGAAAAGAGAGAAAGAAAGAGAAATAGAAAGAGAAAAAGAGAAAGAGAAAGAGAAAGGGAGAAAGAGAAAGGGAGAAAGAGAGGGAAAGAGAAAGAGAGAGAGAAAAAACTTGCATAGAGCCTTTCATGACCTCAGGACATCCTAAAGCACTTTACAGTCAATGAAATACATTTGAAGTGTAGTCGCTGTTGTAATGTAGGAAATCATTTTAAATGTCTTCAGCCAGATCTACTAAATTCTCTCCTACTTCTTGCTCAGTGCCTTTCAGTCCCCTGTAAAGTGCCTTGGAAGATTTCCTTACATGAAAGGCACTAGACAGTTGTAGGTTGTTGTTGATAAACTTTAAGCTATTCTTTCTCTTGGATTTATAACCTTCCCTGATGTTTGGATGTATGTAGCAATCAATTATATATCTTTGGTTCCATATTTATCTGTTGTGATGTGTATATTTTATTACTTATAAATATTTTAACTCAAGTATGCTCACTGGATATGAACCTATTGTTTTATTTTTCCCCATGTCATCTCTCTTTGTTTAAAAGTGTTTCACTAATATTTCAATTTCCTGTTGGTATTTCTCCTTATTTTCCCCCCAAAAGACACAAAAATATTAAAATGGAAAATAAAAATAGAAAGTTATAGATTAAAGATGTGTCTCATTTTATGTCAAATCGAGTCAACTACAAGAAGCAAACTCCAAAACAATTTATTTTAATATATACCATTACAGCTTCAGTTACAACAAGACAATTAACAAATAAAACCAATCAGTAGGATTTGATTTTGGCTCTATGTGACTACGGATCTTCTATCAATTATCTTAAATAGCTTCAATTCATTCGCTTCACATATTTATTGTGAATGAATTTGTTGAAGCCCATGTTCAATCTGTAAGACTGCAATGAAGGCAGCATCTGGCATTTTCCCATTACCAAAAAATGCAGTTAGTATAAAACAAAAGTGTGTCTTTAGTAGTAAAGAAGGAAACAGTGACTGACCCATATATAAATCAGGCAAGGAATGCCATTAAAAATAGGATAAGTCGAATGTAATTGATAGTAGAAATGAAAAGACAATGTAATACAAAATGACATTTAGGAGGAATTCTGTACAATTAGCCTAATTGACCCTAGTCAGGGATGGGGGGTAAAAAATCAGCCAGGGCTCCAGCTCCTGATTCCTCTCCAGGGACTCCTTCTGGAAGTGTGTGCGTGTGTGGACTTCCGATCAGGAGAAGATAGGTCTTGGCTGTGATGCCCTGCAATTGAACAACTTGCCAACACGAGATGTCAAGGCTCACATGATTAATGGCAGTTTGGACAAGATACTGCCACGTGCACATTGCCCAAGGAAGCATATGTTAGCATGGGCTCAACGCACTCAGGAGAAGATAGGAGAGAAAATTGCTGAGGAAAACATGGGAGGCATTCTGAAGCCACGTTTATAGCAACCAAAGGCTAATTCAGCTTAGATGAAGGCAAGAGTAAGTGAAATAAGATTTTAAATTGTAAATACCAAAATGCAGCTCCGTCCTTACTCAATGGTAGTGAACATGAAAACACAAAGAAACATTCTCTCACTCTGAGGATTATGACAGATTTCCACAGGTTAAAGTCATAATCCTACTTAGAATAAAATTCTAAGCATCAAGTCGTTTCCTTTTTTCCAGAGATTTCGAGGAACATAATGAGAGGGAAGAATTGAATGAAATTAGTATTTGTAGAGAAATGGTGTTAGGGAAATTGATGGGATTGAAGGCCGATAAATCCCCAGGGCCTGATAATTTACATCCTAGGTTACTTAAGGAAGTGGCCCTAGAAATAGTAGATGCATTGCTGGTCATCTTCCAAAATTCTATAGACTCTGGAATAGTTCCCATGGATTGGAGGGTAGCTAATGTTACCCCACTATTTAAAAAAGGTGGTGGAGAGAAAACAGTGAATTACAGACCGGTAAGCCTGACATCAGTAGTGGAGAAAATGCTAGAGTCCATTATAAAAGATGTAATAGCAGAGCACTTGGAAAACAGTGACAGGATCGGACAAAGTCAACATGGATTTACAAAAGGTAAATCATGCTTGACTAATCTACTGGAATTTTTTGAGGATGTAACTGGTAGAATAGATAAGGGAGAACCAGTGGATGTGGTGTATTTGGACTTTCAGAAGGCTTTCGATAAGGTCCCGCCTAAAAGTTTGGCGTGCAAAGTTAAAGCACATGAGATTGGGGGTAAAGTACTGACTTGGATAGAGAACTGGTTGGCAAACAGGAAGCAAAAGTTGGAATAAATGTGTCTTTTTCCAAGTGACAGGCAGTGACTAGTGAGGTACCGCAGGGATCGGTGCTCAGACCCCAGCTTTTCACAATATATATTAATGATCTAGACAAGGGAACTAGATGTAATATCTCCAAGTTTGCAGATGACACAATACTGGGTGGGCGTGTCTGCTGTGAGGCAGATGCAGAGAAACTCCAGTATGATTTGGACAGGTTGTGTGATTGGGCAGATGCATGGCAGATGCAGTATAATGTGAATAAATGCAAGGTTATCCACTTTGGTGGCAAAAACAGGAAGAGAGATTATTATCTGAACAGCAATAGCTTGGGAAAAGGGGAAGTACAATGAGACATGGGTGCCCTTGTGCACCAGTCGCTGAAGGTAAGCAGGCAGGTGCAGCAGGCGGATAAGAAGGCAAATGGTATGTTGGCCTTCATAGCGAGAGGATTCGAGTACAGGAGCAAGGATGTCTTGCTGTAGTTGTACAGGGCCTTGATGAGACCACACCTTGAGTATTGTGTGCAGTTTTGGTCGCTTTATCTGAGGAAGGCTGTTCTTGCCATGGAGGGAGTGCAGCGAAGATTCACCAGACTGATACCTGGGATGGCAGGAATGACATATGAAGAGAGATTGAGTCGATTAGGCTTATATTCGCTAGAATTTAGAAGAATGAGAAGGGATAGAAACATAGAAGAGAGGAGCAGGAGTAAGCCATTTGGCCCCTTGAGCCTGCTCCACCATTCAATGAGATCATGGCTGATCATCCAAATTCAGTACCCTGTCGCTGCTTTCTCCCCATATCCCATGATCCCCTTAGCCTTAAGAAATATATCTAACTCCTTCTTGAATATATTTAATGAATTGGCCTCAACTACCGTCTGTGGTAGAGAATTCCACAGGTTCACCACACTCTGGGTGAAGAAATTCCTCCTCATCTCAGTCCTAAATGGCTTACCCCTTAACCTTAGACTGTGACCCCTGGTTCTGGACTCCCCCGCCATCGGGAACGGTCTTCCTGCATCTAGTCTGTTTAGTCCTGTTAGAATTTTATAATTTTCAATGAGATCCCCTCTCATACTCGAGGGGCATACCAGTCTCCGAGCTCAGAGGGAGAGAAGTAAAAAGTAATCAAAGTGTGACGTCACCAGAAAGCAGGCAAGTGATTGGTTGGTGAGTATTTCTCTCTTTTTAAACTTTAACTCTGTGGTTTATAGTTTTTAAGGTCTCTGTGGTGTAGCGCGGACTGTTGATAAACCAGGCCCCTTAAGTATATCATTTAACTGTAGTGTAATTGGTGGGATTGATTTGATTTAATTTAATTTCAATTAATTAAAGGGTAAGTCATGGCAGGAGAGCTCGGCCTCGTGGCATGCTCCTCCTGTGCAATGTGGGAACTCAGGGACACTTCCTGTGTCCCTGACAACCATGTGTGCGGGAAGTGTATCCAGCTGCAGCTACTGGCAGATGGCATTGCAGCGCTTGAGCTGCAATTGGATTCATACTGGACCATTCGCGATGCTGAGGAATTCGTGGATAACAAGTTTGAGCTGTTGGTCACACCGCAGGCAAAGGTTGGAAAGGCAGAAAGGGAAGGGGTGACCAACAGACAGAGTAGGCGCAGGCAGGTAGTGCAGGGGTGCCCTGTGGACATCCCCCTCTCAAACAGATAAACCGCTTTGGAAACTGATGGGGGGGATGGCTTATCAGAGGAAGGCAGCAGCAGCCAACTTCCTGGCATCAGGGGTGGCTCTGCTGCACATGACAGGAGGAAAAAGAGCGGGAGAGCTATAGTAATAGGGGATTCTATTGTAAGGGGAATAGATAGGCGTTTCTGCGGCCGCAAACGAGACTCCAGGATGCTGTGTTGCCTCCCTGATGCAAGGGTCAAGGATGTCTCAGAGCGGCTGCAGAACATTTTGGAAGGGGAGGGTGAACAGCCAGTTGTCCTGGTGAATATAGGCACTAACGATATAGGTAAAAAATGGGATGAGGTCCTAAAAGCGGAATATAGGGAGTTAGGAGGTAAATTAAAAAATAGGACCTCAAAGGTAGTAATCTCAGGATTGCTACCAGTGCCACGTGTTAGTCAGAGTAGAAATAGAAGGATATTTCAGATGAATATGTGGCTAGAGGAATGGTGCAGTGGGGAGCGTTTCAAATTCCTGGGACATTGGAACCGGTTCTGGGGGAGGTGGGACCAATTCAAACCGGACGGTTTGCACCTGGGCAGGGCCGGGACCGATGTCCTAGGGGGAGTGTTTGCTAGTGCTGTTGGGGAGGGTGTAAACTAAAATGACAGGGGGTTGGGAACCTGAACAGGGGGACAGAGGAAAGGGAAACAAGGATAAAAGCAAAGATAGGAAGGAGAAAAACAAAAGTGGCAGTCAGAGAAATCAACAGTTTAAATCAAACGTGGCCACAGTAAATAATAATTCTAATAGTGCTAGGAGCATTAAAAAAACAAGCCTGAAGACTTTGGGGGAGAAATTGGGTGGAGCCGCAAACGGGGCGCCAAGCTCGCCTGGGCGCCAGATTTTGCGCTGCGATTGGAGCAGCAGCGATCGCCGGAAATTCAGCTTGAGCGCCCCAAGAGGGACACGGGGCGAGGCTCGAGGCGCTCCGTGTCCCTCTTAGGGTGCTGAAACTGAATATCGCAGCGCAGCGTGTATTGCAGGCTTTCCTCCCATTCTTAAGGGGGAGGGGCCTGCACCAGCGCGATGAGCGATCACGAGTGCCGGCAAAAGAGCTCTCGGAAAACAGCTGGCAATGCAGCGGGGGGAGAACAGGAGGTCGGGGACGGAGGTGCTGGCAGGCGGCCGCCGAAAAAACCGGCCGCCCCGCACCTCCACCTTAATTTGCACCACTGCCGCCACAGGTGGGCCCCGTGAACTGGGCGTGATTAGCGAGCGGCGCTACAGAGGCGGTCGCTGCCAAATATCACGATCGGGGCGGGTAGCGGGGCGCTGCGCACATCGATGACATCATCGGTGGCGGCGCAGTGCAACAGGCTAATGCCGCCATTAGCGCCCCAGCTAAATATCGCGGGAGGCGTGCCAGTGGTGCTAAAGCACTGAGTGTCCTCTTTAGGTGCTAACTGGTGGCGCAGCCCACCGAATTTCTCCCCCTTTGTTTCTTAATGCAAGGAGCATTCGGAATAAGGTGGATGAATTAGCTGCACAAATAGAGGTAAACAAATATGATTTGATTGGGATTATGGAAGCATGGCTCCAGGGTGGCCAAGGCTGGGAACTCAACATCCAGGGGTATTCAATATTCAGGAAAGATAGGCAAAAAGGAAAGGGAGGTGGTGTAGCATTGCTGGTTAAAGAAGGGATTAACACAATTGTAAGGAAGGATATTAGCTCTGATGATGTGGAATCTGTATGGGTAGAACTGAGAAATACCAAGGGGCAGAAAACGTTAGTGGGAGTGGTATATAGACCTCCAAACAGTAAGGCGGAGGTTGGGGATGGCATTAAAAGGGAAATTAGAGAAGCGTGCAATAAGGGCACAGCAGTCACCATGGGTGACTTTAATCTACATATAGATTGGGCTAACCAAATTAGTAATAATACTGTGGAGGAGGAATTCCTGGAGTGTTTACGGGATGGTTTCCTGGACCAATATGTCGATGAACCAACCAGAGATCAGGCCGTCTTAGACTGGGTATTATGTAACAAGAAATAATGAATAAGCAATCTTGTTGTACGAGGCCCCTTGGGTCGGAGTGATCATAATATGATAGAATTCTTCATTAAGATGGAGAATGAAGTAGTTGACTCAGAGACTAGGGTCCTGAATTTAAATAAAGGAAACTATGATGGTCTGAGGCGCGAGTTGGGTAGGATTGATTGGGGAATGTCACTCAAAGGGTTGACGGTGGATAGGCAATGGCAAGCATTCAAAGATTGCATGGATGAACTTCAGAAATTGTTCATCCCAGTTTGGCATAAAAATAAAACAAAAATGGTGACTCAACCGTGGCTAACAAGGGAAATTAGGGATTGCATAAGATCCAAGGAGAGGACATATAATTTGGCCAGAAAAAGCAATAATCCTGAGGATTGGGAGCAGTTTAGGATTCAACAAAGGAGGACAAAGGGATTCATTAAGAAGGGGAAAATAGAATATGAGGGTAAGCTTGCAGGGAACATAAAAACTGACTGTAAAAGCTTTTACAGATATGTGAAGAGAAAAAGATTGGTGAAGTCAAACGTAGGTCCCTTGCACTCAGAATCAGGGGAATTTATAATGGGTAACAAAGAAATGGCAGACCAACTAAATACATATTTTGGTTCTGCCTTCACAAAAGAGGGCACAAATAACCTCCCAGAGATGTCGGGGAACATAGGGTCTGATGAAGGGGAGGAACTGAAAGAAATCAGTATTTGTAAGGAAATGGTATTAAGGAAATTGATGGGACTGAAGGCCGATAAATCCCCAGGGCCTGATAATCTACATCCTCGTGTACTTAAGGAAGTGGCCCTAGAAATAGTAGATGCATTGCTGGTCATCTTCCAACATTCGATGGAATCTGGAACAGTACCCATGGATTGGAGGGTTGCTAATGTTACCCCACTATTGAAAAAAGGTGGTAGGGAGAAAACGGGGAATTACAGACCGGTAAGCCTGACATCGGTAGTGTGGATAATGCTAGAGTCCATTATTATCTTATATATATAAAACAGTTTGGCCTAGAAATTCAGTGCCCTTAGCGCCGATTTTGCGGCGCTAGAGGGCCTAGCGCTGCAATTGGCGCCGGCGCCGAAATTGCCTGGGGCCCTTCCGCCGCGGTAGACCGGTAGCGCTGCGCCGGCACCGATGACGTCATCGGTAAGTGCGCAGCGTCCCGGTTGCCATGGTAACGGGCCCCAGCGCCGAAATTGACTTGCGGCCGCCTCGCCCGTGGCAGCCGCAAGCAACGTTCTGGCAGAGGTGCCTTGCACAAGTTTGCGCCGGCGCATTAAAGGCCCCGCGGCGGCCGGCCGCTTTCCCGCCGCCCGCCTGGCCGCAGCTCACTCCCCGGACTTCCCCCACCCCCCCACGGAACAGAAGCAAGCCCGGCACTTGTCCGAGGTGCCGGGCTCATTTTTAAAACGATTTTCGCGGGCCGCGGCCGGGTGCAGGCAGGTCCTCCTTAAGGGAAGGAGGAGGCCTGCACTTCCCGAACCTGCCGCACCGCAGCGGGCACCGCAGCGCCGGAATAGCGCCGAAATTCAGCGCGTAGCGCCAGTTTTCAGGCGCAAACAGCTCTCAGTAGCGCCGGCAGCCGTTTGGGCGCAGAACTATTGAATTTTGGGCCCGACCAGCGCGACTTAGCTCCGGCACTAACTTCCGGCGCTAAAGCCCTGGCTGCGCCAAAACTCAATTTCTAGGCCTATGTCTCTCTGTCTGTCTTTCTGT
>NC_141001.1:83042514-83074443 GCF_052327205.1 Somniosus microcephalus | reverse complement strand
TCACCTCCCCTTTTCCCCCCTCCTCTCCCCCCCTTTCCCCCCTCCCCTTCCCCCTGCCCTTCCCCCCTCCCCTTTCCCCCCTGCCCTTTCCCCCCTCCCCTTTCCCCCGCTCCCTCCCCTTTCCCCCCTCTCCTCCTCCTCCACCCCTCCTCCCCCTCACCCTCCCCCCTCCTCCTCCCCTCCCCTTCCTTCCCCCTCCCCCCTCCTCCCCCTCCCCTTTCCCCCACCCCCCTCCCTCCCCCCTCCCCCTCCCCTTTGCCCCCTCCCCTTCCCCCCTCCCCTTCCCCCCTCCCATTTCCCCCCTCCCCTTTTCCCCCCTGCTCTCCCCCTTTCCCCCCTCCCCTTCCCCCCTGCCCTTCCCCCCCTCCCCTTTCCCCCCTGCCCTTTCCCCCTCCCCTTTCCCCCACTCCCTCCCCTTCCCCCTCTCCTCCCCTTTCCCCCCTCCCTCCGCTTTCCCCTCCTCCCTCCCCTTTCCCCCCTCCCCTCCCTTTCCCCCCTCCCCGCCCCTTTCCCCACCTCCCCTTTCCCCCTCCCCTTCCCCCCCTCCCTCCCCTTTTCCCCTCCCCTCCCCTTCCCCCCTTTCCCCCCACATTCCCCCCACCTTCCCCCCCACCTTCCCCCCAGTCGCTCTCTCTCTTCCCCCCAGTCACTCTCTCTCTTCCCCCCAGTCACGCTCTCTCTTCCCCCCAGTCGCTCTCTCTCTCTCTCTCTTCCAACAACAACATGCCCTCAAAAATCCCTCGGCACCACCGGGCACTTCAGCTAGTAAAGGATGTAATAGCTGAGCACTTGGAAAGCAGTGAGAGGATCGGACAAAGTCAACATGGATTTACAAAAGGTAAATCGTGCTTGACTAATCTACTGGAATTTTTGAGGATGCAACTGGTAAAATAGATAAGGGAGAACCAGTGGATGTGGTATATTTGGACTTTCAGAAGGGTTTTGATAAGGTCCCGCATAAGAGGTTAGCGTGTAAATTTAAGGCACATGGGATTGGGGGCAAGGTACTAACTTGGATAGAAAACTGGTTGGCAGACAGAAAGCAAAGAGTTGGAATAAACAAGTCTTTTTCCGAGTGGCAGGCAGTGACTGGTGGGGTACCGCAAGGATCGGTCCTAGGGCCCCAGCTTTTCACAATATATATTAATGATCTGGACAAGGGAATTGGATGTAATATCTCCAAATTTGCAGACGACACAAAGCTGGATGGGAGGGTATGCTGTGAGGAGGATGTCGTGAAACTCCAGTATGATTTGGACAGGTTGGGTGATTGGGCAGAAACATGGCAAATGCACTATAATGTGGATAAAAGTGAGGTTATCCACTTTGGTGGCAAAAACAGGAAGGCAGTTTATTATCTGAATGGCAATAGATTGGGCGAAGGGGAAGTGCAACGAGACCTGGGTTTCCTTGTGCACCAGTCGCTGAAGGTAAGCATGCAGGTGCAGCAGGCGGTTAAGAAAGCAAATGGTATGTTGGCCTTCATTGCAAGAGGTTTCGAGTACAAAAACAAGGCTGTCTTGCTGCAGTTGTACAGGGCCTTGGTGAGATCACATCTTCAGTATTATGTGCAGTTTTGGTCGCCTTATATGAGGAAGGATGTTCTTGCCATGGAAGGAGTTCAGCGAAGATTCACCAGGCTGATACCTGGGATGGCAGGAATGACGTATGAGGAGAGATTGGGTCGATTGGGCTTGTACTCGCTGGAGTTTAGAAGAATGAGAGGGGATCTCATTGAAACTTATAAAATTCTGACAGGACTGGACAGACTAGATGCAGGAAGGATGTTCCCAATGGTCGGGGAGTCCAGAACCAGGGGTCACAGTCTAAGGATAAAGGGTATGCCATTTAGGACAGAAATGAGGAGGAATTTCTTCACCCAGACAGTGGTGAACCTGTGCAATTCTCTACCACAGAAGGCAATAGAGGCCAATTCATTAAATATATTCAAGAAGGAGTTGGATATATTTCTTAAGGCTAAAGGGATCAAGGGGTATGGGGAGAAAGCAGGGACGGGGTACTGAATTTGGATGATCAGCCATGATCACAGTGAATGGCGGAGCAGGCTCGAGGTGCCAAATGGCCTACTCCTGATCCTATCTTCTATGTTTCTATGTTTCTAGCGAATATAAGCCTAATTGACCCAATCTCTCTTCATATGTCATTCCTGCCATCCCAGGTATCAGTCTGGTGAATCTTCGCTGCACTCCCTCCATGGCAAGAACATCCTTCCTCAGATAAGGCAACCAAAACTGCACACAATACTCAAGGTGTGGTCTCACCAAGGCCCTGTACAACTGCAGCAAGACATCCTTGCTCCTGTACTCGAATCCTCTCACTATGAAGGCCAGCATGCCACTTGCCTTCTTAAATGCCTGCTGCACCTGCATGCTTACCTTCAGTGACTGGTGCGCAAGGACACCCAGGTCTCGTTGCACTTCCACTTTTCCCAATCTATTGCCGTTGAGATAACAATCTGCCTTCCTGTTTTTGCCACAAAGTGGATAACCTCGCATTTATCTCATTGAAACTTATAAAATTCTAACAGGACTAGACAGACTAGATGCAGGAAGGATGTTCCCGATGGCGGGGGAGTCCAGAACCAGATGTCACAGTCTAAGGATAAGGGGTAACCCATTTAGGACTGAGATGAGGAGGAATTTCTTCAGCCAGAGAGTGGTGAACCTGTGGAATTCTCTACCACAGAAGGCAGTTGAGGCCAACTTATTAAATATATTCAAGAAGGAGTTAGATATATTTCTTAAGGCTAAAGGGATCAATGGATATGGGGAGAAAGCAGGGATAGGGCACTGAATTTGGATGATCATCCATGATCTCATTAATTGGCGGAGCAGGCTCGAGGGGCTGAATGTCCTACTCCTGCTCCTATCTTCTATGTTTCTATGTTTCTCCAAATATTGTTCTTTTTGTGTGCTCATTATGGTGAGGGACATCAGTACTGGGGAACAGAACAATTTTCAACAACAACAGAAAATGTTGGAATTACTCAGCAGGTCAGACAGCATCATGGAGAGAGAAACAGAGTTAATGTTTCAGGTCGATGACCCTTCATCAGAACTGGAAAAATTTGAGAAGTAACAGATTTTTAAGCAAGTGTGGGGCAGGGAAAGGGAGGAGGGGTGGAAAGAACAAAGGGAATGTCTGTGATAGGATGGAAGGCAGGAGAGATTAAAAGACAAAAGGGATGATGGTGCAAGACAAAAGCAGATTGTAATGGGACAAGTTAAGAAACAAAAGATCACTCTTGATGAGGTGTAAATGACAATGGCAGAATCATCAACAGCTGCCATGTGAGAGAAAAAAGAAAACATAGGGGCCGATGTTACAGTCTGAAATTGTTGATCTCAATGTTGAGTCCAGAAGGCTGAAAACTGCCGAATCGAAAGATGAGGTGCTGTTCCTCAAGCTTACATTGAGCTTTGTTGGAACAGTATAAAAGGCCAAGGATGGAGAGTTCAGAGTGGGAGTGGAGCGGAAAATTAAAGTGACAGGCGTCCGGAAGCTTGGGGTCACACTTACAGACTGAACAGAAGTGTTGGGATCAATGGGTCATTTTCCGGTTGGCAAACTGTAACTAGTGGGCTGCCACAGGGATCAGTGCTGGGGCCTCAACTATTTACAATCTATATTAATGACTTGGATGAAGGGACCGTGTGTACTGTAGCCAAATTTGCTGATTATACAAAGATAGGTGGGAAAGCAAGTTGTGAGGAAGACACATAGGTCACGGTTTTTTCATTGGAGGTGGGTTGGGTGCGGATCAGGTGGTTTCTGGCTTTCAGTTCCGCCCCCAAATGCATCCGGCCCACAGACGTGATTTTATGTTGATTGACTTTGTTAAGCCCACCCTGCGGGCTTGCTGGCCAATTAAGAGGAAGCCGGTCAGATGACATCATTTGATGACATGTCATCTTCAGTTTTCTTAAAGGGACCATGCAAAATTTTATTTGACAGCTGATTTTTCAGTGTTTGACAGCATTGAGGTACTGCAAACACTGACAATCACTGTATAAAGGTGAGCTCTTGCACCCAGGCTCTCCATAGAAATATAGAAACATAGAAGATAGGAGCAGGAGTAGGCCATTCGGCCCCTCGAGCCTGCTCCGCCATTCAATGAGATCATGGATGATCATCCAAATTCAGTACCCTGTCCCTGCCTTCTCCCCATATCCCTTGATCCCTTTAGCCTTAAGAAATATATCCAACTCCTTCTTGGATATATTAATGAACTGGCCTCCACCGCCCTCTGTGGCAGAGAATTCCACAGGTTCACCACTCTCTGGGTGAAGAAATGTCTCCTCCTCTCAGTCCTAAATGGCTTACCCCTTATCCTTAGACTATGACACCTGGTTCTGGACTCACCGGCCATCGGAAACATCCTTCCTGCATCTAGTCTGTTCAGGCCTGACAGAATTTTATAGGTTTCGATGAGATCCCCTCTCAATCTTCTAAACTCCAGTGAGTATAAGCCCAATCGACACAATCTCTCATCACACGTCATTCCTGCCATCCCAGGTATCAGCCTGGTGAATTTTCGCTGCACTCCTTCCATGGCAAGAACGTCCCTTCTCAGATAAGGCGACCAAAACTGCATGCAATACTCAAGGTGCGGTCTTACCAAGGCTCTGTACAATTGCAGCAAGACATCCTTGTTCCTGTACTCGAACCATCTTGCTATGAAGGCCAACATACCATTTGCCTTCTTAACTGCCTGCTGCACCTGCATGCTTACCTTCAGTGACTGGTGCACAAGAACACCCAGGTCTTTTTGCACTTCCCCTTCTCCCAATCTATTGCCATTCAAATAATAATCTGCCTTCCTGTTTTTGCCACCAAAGTGGATAACCTCACATTTATCCACATTATAGTGCATTTGCCATGTTTCTGCCCAATCACCCAACCTGTCCAAATCATACTGGAGTTTCACGACATCCTCCTCACAGCATACCCTCCCATCCAGCATTGTGTCATCTGCAAATTTGGAGATATTACATCCAATTCCCTTGTCCAGATCATTAATATATATTGTGAACAGCTGGGGTCCTAGGACCGATCATTGCGATACCCCACTAATCACTGCCTGCCGCTCGGAAAATTACCCATTTATTCCAACTCTTTGCTTTCTATCCGCCAACCAGTTCTCTATCCAAGTCAATACCTTGCCCCCAATCCCATGTGCCTTAATTTTGCATGCTAATCTCTTATGCGGGACCTTATCGAAAGCCTTCTGAAAGTCCAAATATACCACATCCACTGGTTCTCCCTTATCTATTTTACCAGTTACATCCTCAAAAGATTCCAGTAGATTAGTCAAGCACGATTTAACTTTTCCGATCCTCTCACTGCTTTCCAAGTGCTCTGCTATTACATCTTTTATAATGGACTCTAGCATTTTCCCCACTACCGATGTCAGGCTTAGCGGTCTATAATTCCCCACTTTTTCTCGACCACCTTTTTTGAATAGTGGGGTAACATTAGCTACCCTCCAATCCATGGGTACTGTTCCAGAGTCTATCGAGTTCTGGGAGATGACCAGCAATGCATCTACTATTTCTAGGGTCACTTCCTTAAGTACTCTAGGATGTAGATTATCAGGCCCAGGGCATTTATCGGCCTTCAGTCCCATCAATTTTCCTAACACCATTTCCCTACAAATACTAATTTCATTCAGTTCCACCCTTTCATCAGAACCTATGTTCCCCGGCATCTCTGGGAGGTTATTTGTGTCCTCCTTTGTGAAGACAGAACCAAAATATGTATTTAGTTGGTCTGCCATTTCTTTGTTCCCCATTATAAATTCCCTTGATTCTGACTGCAAGGGACCTACGCTTGACTTCACCAATCTTTATCTCTTCACATATCTATAAAAGCTTTTACATTCAGTTTTTATGTTCCCTGCAGCTTACTCTCATATTCTATTTTCCCCTTCTTAATTAATCCCTTTGTCCTCCTTTGTTGAATCCTAAACTGTTCCCAATCCTTAGGATTATTGCTTTTTCTGGCCAATTTATATGTCCTCTCCTTGGATCTTATGCTATCCGTAATTTCCCTTGTTAGCCACAGTTGAGTCACCGTTTTTGTTTTATTTTTATGCCAAACTGGGGCGAACAAATTCTGTAGCTCATCCATTCGGTCTTTGAATGTTTGCCATTGCCTATCCACCGTCAACCCTTTGAGTGACATTCCCCAATCAATCCTACCCAACTCGCGCCTCAGACCATCATAGTTTCCTTTATTTAAATTTAGGACCCTAGTCTCTGAGTCAACTACTTCATTCTCCATCTTAATGAAGAATTCTATCATATTATGATCGCTCCGACCCAAGGGGCCCTGTAAAACAAGATTGCTAATTAATTATTTCTCGTTACATAATGCCCAGTCTAACATGGCCTGATCTCTGGTTGGTTCCTCGACATATTGGTCCAGGAAACCATCCCGTAAACACTCCAGGAATTCCTCCTCCACAGTATTGTTACTAATTTGGTTAGCCCAATCTATATGTAGATTAAAGTCACCCATGATGACTGCTGTGCCCTTATTGCACGCTTCTTTAATTTCCCATTTAATGCCATCCCCAACCTCCGCCTTACTGTTTGGAGGTCTATAAACCACTCCCACTAATGTTTTCTGCCCCTTAGTATTTCTCAATTCTACCCATACAGAATCCACCTCATCAAAGCTAATATCCTTCCTTACAATTGTGTTAATCCCTTCTTTAACCGGTAATGCTACCTCACCTCCCTTTCCTTTTTGCCTATCTTTCCTGAATATCGAATACCACTGGATGTTGAGTTCCCAGCCTTTGCCATCCTTGAGCCATGTTTCCGTAATCCCAACCAAATCATATTTGTTTACTTCTATTTGCGCAGCCAATTCATCCACCTTATTACGAATGCTCCTCGCATTAAGACACAAAGCCTTCAGGCTTGTTTTTTTAATGCTCTTAGACCTATTAGAATTATTATTTACTGTGGCCACGTTTGATTTAAACCATTGATTTGTCTGACTGCGGCTTTTTTTTTTCTCCCTCCTATCTTTTGCTTTTATCCTTGTTTCCCTTTCCTCTGTCTCCCTGCTCAGGTTCCCAACCCCCTCCCATTTTAGTTTAAACCCTCCCCCAGAGCACTAGCAAACCTAGGACATCGGTTCCAGCCCTGCCCAGGTGCAAACCGTCCGGTTTGAACTGTTCCCACCTCCCCCAGAACCGGTTCCAATGTCCCAGGAACTTGAATCCCTCCCCGTTGCACCATTCCTCTAGCCACATATTCATCTGAAATATCCTTCTATTACTACTCTGACTAGCATGTGGCACTGGTAGCAATCCTGAGATTACTACCTTTGAGGTCCTATTTTTTAATTTACCTCCTAACTCCCTATATTCCGCTTTTAGGACCTCATCCCGCTTTTTACCTATCGCTGGTGCCTATATGCACCACGACTACTGGCTGTTCACACACCCCTTCCAAGATATTCTGCAGCCACTCTGAGACATCCTTGACCCTTGCACCAGGGAGGCAACACACCATCCTGGAGTCTCATTTGCGGCCGCAGAAACGCCTATCTATTCCCCTTACAATAGAATCCCCTATTACTATAGCTCTATCCCTCATTTTCCTCCCGTCCTGTGCAGCAGAGCCACCCCTGGTGCCAGGAAGTTGGCTGCTGCTGCTTTCCTCTGATAAGCCATCCCCCCCAACAGCACTCAAAGTGGTGTATCTGTTTGAGAGGGGGATATCCACAGGGGACCCCTGCACTACCTGCCTGCGCCTAGTACTCTGCTTGTTGGTCACCCGTTCCCTTTCTGCCTGTCCAACCTCTACCTGCGGTGTGTCCAACTCCGTAAACATGCTATTCACGACGTCCCGAGCATCGTGAATGCTCCATTATGCATCCAATCGCAGCTCCAGTGCCACAATGTGGTCTGTCAGTAGCTGCAGCTGGATGCACTTCCTGCACATGTAGTTGTCAGGGACACAGGAAGTGTCCCTGAGTTCCAACATATCGCAGGAGGAGCATACCACGCGGCCGGGCTGTCCAGCCATGACTTACCCTTTAATTAATTGAATTTAAATTAAATCAATCAATCCCACTAATTACACTACAGTTAAATGGTTTACCAACAGTCCCCGCTACACCAGAGAGACCTTAGTAACTATAAACCACAGAGTTTAAGTTTATAAAGAGAGAAATACTCACCAACCAATCACCTACCTGCTTTCTGGTGACGTCACACTTCAATTACTTTTTACTTCTCTCCCTCCCTCTGAGCTCGGAGACTGCAGATTAGTACGCCTCACCTGAACTCACCATTGACTCCCTCCATAGGCTGGAATAGATGGCAGCTGCAGGTCAGGTGACAGAAACGATCTGTCACTGGTGAGAGAGGTTCTACCAATGAGGTGGCACTGGACATGGATTTCAAAACTTATTATCAAAAGAAATGTGTAAATGCATTAAAAATGAATTTGCCAACATTTTCTTACCTCTGAAACTCACCAATGCACCATTGGATCCTTCACCCCACTTCTGCAGCTGTCATCAATCCAGAAACATTACAGCAGACTCACAACATGCCACACTTACCTGACGTGGTGTCCGGACATTGGGAAACCGAGGCAAAAGCGTCAAAATTAAAAAATAGCCTGTCAACTACTCACAACTACCTGTTAATAGGCAGGTAATTGGCTTTAACCCTCGTCCCACCGCTAGGTGTCGGGTCCATGCGCAAATTGGGGACCCGACACTTGGGAAAATTGTTTGGAGGCAGGTTGAAGGCAGGATCGCAACCCGCCGTCAGTCAAAATGATTTTAACCTTTGACCCACCTCCAAACCCGCCATCTCAGTGCCAATAAAATCATGGCCAAAGAGTCTGCAAAGGGATATAGATAGGTGAAGTCAGTGGGCAAAAATTTGGTCGATAGAGTATAATGTGGGAAAATGTGAGGTTATCCACTTTGGTAGGAAAAATAAAAAAGCAAATGATTATTTAAATGGAGAGAGACTACATAGAGTCATAGGCCTAGAAATTGTGTATAGCCCTGCTTGGGGCCTTAGACTTGGCGCTGCGCAAAGTTTTGCGCCAGGCGCAATTTAGCGCCACCTTGCGCGTTGGGTCGTAGCGCCCCTAAGTTGATCGCGGCGCTAAATCAGGCATTGCACGGTAGACTTAGGGCGCTAACATGGCGGCGCTACTCAATATCGGGGTGGCCGGGTGCAGCGCAGGTGCAGTCAATCATCGATGATTATGAGAGAGTCAGGAGCCGGCCAGTTCTTAAAGGGGTGGGTCCAGAAGGATCAGCAGCCACACTCTGCGCCCTGCAGAACTGAATTTCGGCGCTGTGTTTTGTTCTGCACTTAAAACTTTCTGAGGATGGAGAGGGTAAGGCAAAGGGCAGAGCGCTTCATGGAGGATGCATTGGATGCATTGGTAGGCGGAGTGGAGCGCCGTCGAGTGGTCCTGTACGCGGACAATGGCAGGAGGCCTAGTCTGCAGGATTACCACAGAGCATGGAGGGCCATCACTCAGAGGGTCAACTCCAGCAGCCTGGTGGTCAGGACTCCATTGCAGTGCTGCAAGAAATTCAAAGACCTCACTCGGGTCGTCAGGGTGAGTGATTTTTTGCCAGTCCTATTCATGCCTTCATCTGCACCTGACTTTATGGCCAACGGGTGCACCATGCCCCAGTGGCCATCTGCGAGCATGCACCCATGGCCCTTTCTGGGAACACACTTGCACAGACAGATGACGCCATGATGCCAGGGCTAATCCACCAAGGGGGCATGACGTGACAGATGACGCCATGATGTCTCATCATTTCCTGTCCTTTCACTTGCAGTACAAGCTGGCAAGGAACCGGCGACAACAGATCCAGACCGGGGGAGGACCTCCAAACCTCCAGAACCTGACGGGCCTGGAGGAGCGAGTGCACCAGATTGTTGGTGGCCGCCTGACTGGTCCTGTCACCACTGGAGCAGCCGACCCAATTGTGCACGGCGATGGTAAGGTTATGACCTTGATGATCTGTGTCCTTCCACTTGTGAACCCCCACCAGCATGCTTTTTCACAGTGGACCCATGTCATAGCATTGCACCAATCTTGCATCCCTTGCTGTCCACCTCTCCTCTCGCTAAAGCCACTCTTCAACCTCCCTGCTTCCAGATGCAGCATCACCAGATCAGTAGCAGGGCCCTCAAGCTGCCAGTCCCACTGAGTCCGGAGGTGACCAGCTGGAGGAAGCCGGACCTTCCATGCCAGCCTCAGGGGAGGCACGGCAGCTGCAGAGTGGGGATATTTCTTCCCTGGAGGGGAGCGGGGGGGGGGTGCCTCTGATGAGGAGCCAGCTCCAGGAACCAGCGGCCTGCACCAACGCAGGGGGGGAAGGGAAGTTCGGGGGCCGTCTGCCCGGAGGCCAAGTCAGGCCACCATGACTGCTGCACAGAGCGCAGAGGAGGTTCGGGCCCTAGCTGAAATGAGCGCCCAGGCTCGGCTCAGGCACAATGAGCTGATCGCTGCAGTGGCAAGGCTGCCTGAAGCCATTGACACAATGGCAGGGGGTCTCCAGGACTTCGGTGAAGCACAGGAAAGGAGTGCGCAGGCCTTCTCCGCTGCACAGGAAAGGAGTGCGCAGGCCTTCTCCGCTGCACAGGAAAGGAGTGTCCAGTGCTTCTCCGAAGCACTGGAAAGGACTGTCCAGGGCTTCATTGAAGCATTGGCACCTGCCATGCAGTCACTCGCTGGCCTCATGCAGGCACAGATTGAGGCCACGCGAGCACTGACTGCTGCCACCGTTGAAGGATCAGGTAGGATTACCCGGGGCCCTTGCAGCACCACAGCAGGGCATCAATCTGTGGGCCAGCCGATTGGGGCGCATGCTGCGCTGCTGCCCCGTCAGTGTGCCAGTGTGTCGCACGCCCACGGAGCAGGTGTCCGCTCTCAGGATGTCAGCATTCCTGATGCCACCACTGGCACGTCACCACTGCAGCTGCCACCACCTGCAGGACAGACTGCATCCGCCCATGAGCATTTGGAGCAGTCAGCCCCCGGGCCCTCCAAGCCCAGAGGTCGTCCAGCCCATCCCTCAGGGGCTTCTGCGCTTTCGTCCACTCAGCAGGCCTCCCCCAGCCTTGATGCAGCCACTGGGGTCCAATTACGGAGGAGCTGCAGGGAGGGAAGGGGGCGTTCCAGAATGAGAAGTCGAAGCCCATCAAGGGGTCAAAAGTAGAGGGAGCCTCGTTGACGGCGAGGTTGAACATTTCAAGGCCCTCTACAGCTCTTGTGAATGATGGGGATGTGTTGGTTAATGTCGCCGGTTTTGCAGACATTAAAGTTGTATTTCCTTGCTGATGTGTTAAATCCTCAGTTATGTGTTTTGCCGTTACTTTTGTGTTAAATCCTTAGTTATGTGTTAAGCCATAACTGAAGTGTTATTTCGTTAGTTTTGCTTTCTGCTGCAATTGCTTTATGAAGTTGGAAGGCTCCACTTTTTTGAAAATAAAGACGTTTTTTTATTTACACTGTATATCTAAACTCTTTACACTTAATCTGTCCTTCATAGGCTTTGGGTGAACACTCTCCCAAACACACCAAGCAATCCGTCAGTGGGGCCTAGAAACGAGTCGTTATGAGCCTCTGACGAACGGCCCTTCCAGTTTCGGGAACCCTCCCGTCTTCCTACTCCTCCTCCTCCTCCTCCTCCTCCTCCGCCCCCTCCTCTGCCTCCTCCTCCTCCGCCGCCTCCGCCTCCTCCTCCTTCTCCTCTGCTGGGCCTTCAAGCTCGGCTGGCATTGGCTGGGTGCGTTGGATGGCGAGGTTGTGGAGCATGCAGCAGACAACGACGATGTGGGCGACTCGCTCCGGCGATTACTGCAGGGCGCCCCCTGAATGGTCGAGACATCGGAACCGCTGCTTCAGCACGCCGATTGTGTGCTCCACAGTGTTCTGCGTCACCTGATGGCTGGAGTTGTAGTTCTCCTCTGCCTGGGTGCTGGGCGAACGCAGCGGGGTCATAAGCCATGGGCACAGAGGATAGCCCTTGTCTCCGAGAAGCCAGCCTCGTGGGTGAGCCGGGGCCTCGAAAAGGTCTGCCACTGTGGTCTGACGCAGGATGAAAGCATCGTGGCTGCTGCCAGGGAATTGTGCATTGACCGCGAGGATCAGCAGCCGGTGGTCACACACCAGCTGTACATTAAGGGAGTGGAACCCCTTGCGGTTGCGGTAATCCTTGGGATTGTTCACAGGCGCCCGCAAAGCCACGTGCATACAGTCAATGGCGCCCTGCACCATGGGAAAGCCAGCTATTGCCGCGAAGCCTTCTGCACGCTCCTGCTGCTTCTCCGGTGAGAAAGGGAACAAAATAAATAGCCGCCTCCTGTTATATAGGGCATCTGTAACTTGGCGGATGCAGCAATGCACCACAAACTGGAAAATGTTAGCTATGTCCCCAGTCGCAGCCTGAAAGGAGCCGCTGGCAAAGAAATTGAGGGCAACAGTAACCTTTACAGGCACCAACAGAGATGTCCTGCACCGTATGCACGGCAGAAGATCATCCTGAAGCAGCTGGCACAGCTCAGTCACCACCTCCTTATGGAATCGCAGCCTTCTGACACACTGCTCCTCCGACATGTTGTGGTAGGAGGACTGCTGTCTGAAAACCCTCGCTGCGTAAGGTCTGGTGTGGCGATGTCTGTTGGCCCTCCTCCGTCTGGCCACTCCTGGCCCTCTCTCCCTCCATCTCTGTGCCCTCTCAAGATGTTCTAGCAGCAGGTTGTTCCCTTCCAGAGCAGCCTCCATAATAAGATTGATGAAGGTAAAAGTTGTAGGGCTAGTTTTTCAGTCGCTTGCGCCAGCAGTTAGCACCTTAAGAGAAGTGTTTTTCGGGCGCTATGCGTGTAGCGCCCGGGCGCAGCGCAGTTTGCGCCCCGCCCCAAATTAAGTTGCCCGTTAGCGCCGGCACAAAGTTTAGCGCCCGCCCGGATGCGCGCGCAGAAAATGACGTCACATCCTCGTGCAACACCCTTTGTGCGCCCCGATTCCAAACTTCAGTCGGACCACCCCATTGTGCGGCTGGCGGCCGGAGCGTTTGGAAAAAGGAACGCAACACAACCAGCGCGGGCCCCGGGGGGCGCAAATTAAAGGGGACGTACTCTCCAGTATAAAGGCCAGCCTTTTTTCAGAAAACACTCTTGTGCAACGCATTTCTGGAGACACAACAAGGAGGATAGCTAACTGGTTTCAAGCAGCAAGAGCCAGGTATTTTTGGACTCAGGCCAGAGCGCTGCAAGTGGCCTTTTGGAAATTAGAGTGTTTGCCAGGATTTGATGGGGGTTGCATGGGGTGCCAACGCGGAGCTGCAGCTCCATGTCCGTAGGGCTCGCAGACGCATTGTGAGAGGGGCAGCCCTGGCTAGAGGCAGAGGGAGCTGCAGGCGTCGGCCACGTAGGCCTTACCCAGTCAGGCTATACCACCAGCAGCGCTCCTACCTAAACATGAGTGCCGCGCGATGTGTTAAAAGGCTCCGATTCCGAAAGGAGGTGATTGCAGAGATCTGCCACCTGCTTCGCCGAGATCTGCGGCCAAAGCTCAGGTGCAGGACGTCTCTGTCGGTGGAAGTGAAGGTGACGGTGGCATTGAACTTCTATGCCACCGGCTCCTTCCAATACGCTGCTGGGGACATAGCAAACATCTCCCAGTACGGCGCGCATCGCTGCATCCGCCAGGTGACCGAAGCACTGTTCAGAAGGAGAAGCCAATTCATCTCCTTCCCCATGGCCCTGGAGAGCCAGCATCAGCGCGCATTGGGATTTTCCAGACTCGGGGAATTCCCCTTGGTGCAGGGCGCCATTGACTGTACGCATGTGGCTTTGCGGGCCCCTCTGGAGCATGGCGAGCAGTATCGCAACAGGAAGGGCTACCATTCTCTGAATGTGCAGCTGGTCTGTGACCACAAGCAGCGCATTATGGCAGTCAATGCCAGCTTCCCAGGCAGCAGCCACGATGCCTTTATCCTGCGGCAGAGTACTGTGCATGACATGTTCCAGGCACAGCCTCCCCCAAGAGGATGGCTACTCGGGGACAAAGGCTATCCTTTGTGCACCTGGCTCATGACCCCACTCCGCGCGCCCAGGACCGCTGCTGAAGAGGCCTACAACGAGAGCCATCAAACCACCCGCAACATCATCGAGCTAACTATTGGGGCCCTCAAGCAGCGGTTCCGCTGCCTTGATCGCTCCGGAGGAGCTCTCCAGTATTCGCCGGACTGGGTCTCCCAATTTGTGGTGGTTTGCAGCATGCTACACAACCTGGCTATCCGCAGGACTCAGGCACTGCCACCTGATGTTGGACCAGCACCTCAGGAGGAGGAGCAGGAGGAGCATGAGGAGGAGGAGGAGGAGGAGCAGGAGTACTTTCCCAGGAGGGAGCGACCAGGGCCAAGGGCCGCACGACGCCACCTTATTACACGGTACTTCTAAGCCCCCTGTCAGGGAATGGCCAGGGGCCATGAGGGAAGATGAATGCAGCCGCTCCGCAACCCCTCAGCCGGCGAAGCCAACAAACACTAAGAAGAACAACCATGGAGGCTGCATGAATAAAGATAATTTTTTATTACACAAAAATGAAAAGCCCTTCCCACATGAATCCCCAAAAACAATAAACAGGCCCCACAAAAAGCCCAACAAACGACTCACTCCCACAAACTGGGGAGGAGTCACTCCACCTTTCTTCAAACCGGGCCTCAACGCCGGCCTAACGCAAAAAATAAGCCCTCCAACAACACAACCATGGGCAAAATAAAGATGGCCACCGCCATATAAAAGGAAAGCTGCGCACACCCTCTACTGAGTGGCCCGCGAGGGCGAGACCTTGCCCAGCCTTTTGCCTCCCCTGCCCGGCCTGCTGCTCCTTCGCAAGCTCTGCCCAGTGGCTGCTGCGAGGCTGGGGGAAGGTGCCTGAGGCTCAGATGCCCCTCCGCCAGATGCCGCTGGGGGGCGGCCTACACGGCGTTTGGGCCTCGAGGGGCCATCTGCTGAGTGGCGCACCTGAGCCTGGCCACCATCAGCTGCAGCCGCTTGCCCTTGACGCCCCAGTGGGGGAATGGCGGCGACGGATGGCGCAATGTGGGCCAGCTGGCGTGTGGGATGCGCTGGCTGGTGCTGTGGCGCGGTGGCACTCGGCCGGGCCCGCACTGCAGGATCCGCAACAATCAGCCGAGGGGCGGCTTGCTGGGATGGTCCAGCGCGGCGGCTGCCCTGGCGATGCCTGCCTGAGACAGCGTGTGTGGCAGCAGTGAGTGCCCCTGTGGTCCTGGTGTGCGCGTGCATCACAGCCGTCAGGGTCTTGACGGCATCAGTCAGCATGCGGCCACTCGCGGCAGTTGTTGCCCCGAACTCGCGCACACTGGTCGCCAGCGACTCGATGGCCTCAGGCATGCGCCCCACCACGCTCATGAGCTCCGTGTGGCGCCGGTCCGAATCCTCGGCCATCTTATCCAGCTTCCACAACTCCTCCGAGGTGAAGGTGTCCGGACTGGAGTCGCGACTCTCCCGCTGGGGAGGAGGGGGCCGAACTAGGGGACCCTTGCCGCGTTGGTGGCGGCGAGTGTGCCGAACAGCAGCACTCCCCTCTGATCCTTCCCCCCTTTGGGGGGAAGGCCGCGGGCCACGCGCACGGCTCCTGGGTGGCTGGACGCCACTGGTCCCAGAAGCTGCATTGCCCTGCGACAGTTCCTCCAGGCACTCGTCCAGTGAGGAGGTGTCAAGCATTTCCTCCTCTCCTGCGGGACGTGACTGTTCCCCCGAAGGTCCGGCTTGCTCCTCCTCCTCCTCATGGTCGGAGGTGCTGTCACTGGCAGCTTCAGGGTCCTGGTCGTCACCAGCTGAAAGCAGGAATGCACAAGAGTAGCTTCAGAGTGAGGAGACGGCGTCAGCGAGGGAGTTAGGACTGGTGGCATTCAGCGCATTGGTGGGACAGTGGCAAAGGAGGTAGCTCGGATGGGCCAGTGCGACGCGAGAGGGCCAAAAGGCGAGGTCCTTACCATTGCCGGGCAGTGGAGGGTCGGATACTCCGCACGCTGTGGGGACAATCACACGGGCTCCCATGAGCACACACACGCGCTCCTCCAGCCGAGTGAGCTTCTGCAGCTTGGCGCGGCCACCCCTGGCACGCGCCTGGCGATTAACCGCTACTTTAGCCTGCAAGAGAAAGGACGGGCTGTAAGTGCGCAGTGAAGCCCTGATGTAGTGTGCACTGCCTCCCATGGTGGAATAGCGTGGACAGAGTTAAGCCCTGATGTAGTGTGCACTGCCTCCCATGGTGGAATAGCGTGGACAGAGTGAAGCCCTGATGTAGTGTGCACTGCCTCCCATGGTGGAATAGCGTGGACAGAGTGAAGCCCTGATGTAGTGTGCACTGCCTCCCATGGTGGAATAGCTTGGACAAAGTGTAGAGTGCCGAATGGCCATGTGATGCTCATGACTGTCCCAATGCTGCTGGCTGAGGGCTGGCCAATAGGACTTTCAGCTCCCTTTGCCCATCATGTCAGGTGTACATGCAAGAATGAGGAGGAGACTGGAAAGGCTACTCACCCTCACAATCCTGGTCAGATCGTTGTATTTTTTACGACATTGTTTGTGGGTCCTGGAGGCATCGCCGGTGAACGTCACCCTCTGGGCGATCTGCTTCCAGGCTTTGGTGTAGTCGTGGTGGGTTGGATTCCTCCCACTCTCTGGGAACAAGATCTTGCGCCTCACCTCCAGAGCTGTGACCATTATGTCCAGATCACCCTCTGAGAAGCGCAGGGCACGCTGACGGGCCTTCTCTGGCGTTGCCATGACTCCCTGGGGCTGAGCAGCAGTGTTGAGGCCTCTTTGCAAGGCTGCAGTGTGCAGGGCGTGGCAGCAGACCAATTCGTCCCTTCCCCCTTTAAGAGCTGGTCGGCGCCACGGGGTCTGCTGTCAGTCCAAAAATGACCGCACCCGCGCTGCGCCCCGCCTGGGCGCTATCCCTCTGGACCGCCGGCTTAGCGCCTAAAGATAGGAGTGGAACGCCTCTTTTAGCGCTCCACCAATCTCTTAGGGCGAAGCCACTGAATTTCCGGCAACGGGGCGCTACTTTGGGGCGGGCGCTAACTTCGGGCGGGCGCTAAGGTTAGCGCCCCAAAACTGTCTATACTGAAAATCTAGCCCGTAGGCTCTTACCAGCAGCAAGGTAATGTTCACAGGGCTAAAGGTCCTCTGGCACCGCTGGTTGAATGGCAATAAGGTCTAGCACTGCAGCTGCTCAACTGTATCAAACCAGCCAACAAGTTGCGTTCACAAAAGGGCTGACGTTTTCAGACCAGTGGTGTCCCCTTTAAACAGCGCCCCCCTACTCCGAGAGTGCCTGGGGAATGTTCCAGTGAGCTGTCACTATTAGCGCCAGGCGCAACAGAGGCGGGCGCCACCCAATTTCCAGTCCGGTGCGCTAAAAAGGCGTTGCACCATCGAATGACGTCATGATCAGCCTGCGCCCGTGAGCGCGTGCTAAGATTTTGCGCCGGCGCAAAATACATGGTCAATATGGGGCGAGGCACTAGGTTCCCTGCGACCGCACATAAATTGGATATCGCCCCAGTTTTCGGCCTCTTTAGGCGATAATCGGTGGCGCTAACAACCCAATTTCTCCCCCATAGAGTCATAGGCCTAGAAATTCAGTATAGCCACGTTTGGGGCGCTACAGCCGGGCGGCCGCTAAAGTTTGCGCCCAGCGCAACTTCGCGCCACCTTCGCCGATATTCAGTAGCATCGCCCCAAGAGGTTGCTGCTGCGCTAAAACAGGCGATGCACGACTATCATTAGGCGCTAAGCCGGCGGCCCAGGGCGATACGCCCGAGGGCGGGCGCAGCGCAGGTTCGGCGAGTTGCTGATTGACGGCAGACACTCTGGCGCCGGTGAGCTTTTAAAGGGGGAGGGTGGATTTGTTTGCCTGCCACGCCCTGCACACTGCAGCCCTGAAGCAAGGCCTGACCACTGCTGCTTGATCTGTACAACGCCCAGGACTGTGGAGAAGGCCAACGTTTGCACCCATTGCAGCCCCCATTATATGTTTCCAATCAATGCTATGGCTCTGAAGTTAAAGACAAGTGCAAAGCTGTGGCCTGAAGCCACAAGTACCTGTGCGAGTGTTGAGCCAAACCAGAAAGCTCTCTCCCTTTGTCTTTCTGCAAAGATCCGTCTCTCACAAAGAAGGAGTGTTGCAAAATGGCTGCCATTTCTACTGCAGGAGGAGTGCCCTTTAATTTGCGCCTCCCTCGCCCCGCAGCAACTGGGAACCGTTCCCCTCTACCAGTCGCTAGGGGCGCCAGGCGCACAATAGGCCGGCGCCACTGAATTTCCGGTTTGGGGCGCACAAAGGGCGTTGCACGATGAAATGACGTCAGGATCTGCGCGCGCAGCTGAGCGCGCGCAAAGGCTTTGCGCCGCCGCTAAATCTTTACTGAAGTTGGGGAGAGGCGCAGATCGTGCTGCGCCCGGCCGCTAGCCGCCTAGCACCCCACATCTCCTCCTCCTAAGGCGCTAGTGGCTGGTGCAAACAACTGAATTTCTAGGCCATAGAGTTATACAGCACAGAATGAGGCCCTTCAGCCCATCGTGTCTGCGCCAGCCATCAAGCCCTGTCTATTCTAATCCCATTTTCCAGCACTTGGTCCATAGCCTTGTACGCTATTGCATTTCAAGTGCTCATCTAAATGCTTCTTGAATGTTGTGAGGGTTCCTGCCTCTACCACCCTTTCAGGCAGTGAGTTCCAGATTCCAACCACCCTCTGGGTGAAAAGGTTTTTCCTCAAATCCCCTCCTGCCCCTTACCTTGAAACTATGCCCCCTGGTTGTTGACCCCTCTACTAAGGGGAAAAGTTCCATTCTATCTACCCTATCTATGCCCCTCATAATTTTGTACACCTCAATCAGGTCCCCCCTCAGCCTTCTAAGCTCTAAGGAAAACAACCCCAGCCTGTCCACTCTCTCTTCATAGCTGAAGCACTCCAGCCCAGGTAACATCCTGGTGAATCTCCTCTGCACCCTCTCCAATGCAATCACATCCCTCCTATAGTGTGGCGACCAGAACTGCACACAGTATTCCAGCTGTGGCCTAACTAGCGATTTGTACAGCTCCATCATAACCTCACTGCTCTTATATTCTATGCCTCGGCTAATGAAGGCAAGTATCCCATATGCCTGCTTAACCACCTTATCTACTTGTCCTGCTGCCTTCAGGGATCTATGTACATGCACACCAAGGTCCCTCTGATCCTCCGTCCTTCCTAGGGTCCTACCATTCATTATGTATTCCCTTGCCTTGTTAGTCCTCCCAAAATGCATTACCTCACACTTTTCAGGGTTAAATTCCATTTGCCACTGTTCTGCCCATCTAACCATCCCGTCTATATCGTCCTGTAGCCTGAGGCTTCCCTCCTCGCTATTTACCACCCCACCAATTTTCGTGTCATCTGCGAACTTACTGATCATACCTCCTACATTCATATCTAAATCATTAATGTACACTACAAACAGCAAAGGACCCAGCACCGATCCCTGCGGTACACCACTGGACACAGGCTTCCAGTCACAAAAACAACCATCGACCATCACACTCTGCCTCCGGCCACTAAGCCAATTTTGGATCCAATGTGCCAAATTGCCCTGGATCCCATGGGCTCTTACTTTCTTGACCAGCCTCCCATGTGGGAGTTTGTCAAAAGCCTTACTGAAGTCCATGTAGACTACATCAACTGCACTACCCTCATCCACACACCTAGTCACCCCCGTGAAAAATTCAATCAAATTGGTCAGACATTATCTCCCCTTGATAAAGCTATGCTGACTATCCCTGATTAATCCCTGCCTCTCCAAATGCAGACTAATTTTGTCCCTCAGAATTGTTTCCAATAATTTTCCTACCACTGATGTTAGGCTCACTGTCCTGTAATTCCCTGGTTTATCCCTACTACCCTTCTTGAACAATGGCACTACGTTAGCTGTTCTCCAGTCCTCTGGCACCTCCCCTGTGGCCAGAGAGGTTCTGAAAATTTGTGTCAGAGCCCCTGCAATATCCTCCCTTGCCTCACAAAGCAGCCTGGGATACATCCCGTCAGGGCCTGGGGATTTATCCACTTTTAAGCCCGCTAAAACCGCTAGTACCTCCTCCCTCTCAATACTAATTTGTTCAAGTATATCACAAGCCCCCTGCCTGATTTCTATGCCTACATCGTCCTTCTCCATAGTGAATACAGATGCAAAATATTCATTTAAAACCTCACATACCTCTTCCGGCTCTACACACAGATTGCCACTTTGGTCCCTAATGGGCCCTACTCTTTCCCGAGTTATCCTCTTGCCCTTAATGGAGTATAAAAGTAGGGATGTCTTGCTGCAACTGTACAGGGCACTGGTGAGACCACACCTGGAGTACTGCATGCAGTTTTGGACTCCTTATTTAAGGAGTGATATACTTGCATTGGAGGCAGTTCAGAGAAGGTTCACTAGGTTAATTCCTGAGATGAAGGGGTTGTCCTATGAAGAAAGGTTGAGCCAGTTGGGCCTATACTCATTGGAATTTGGAAGAATGAGAAGTGATCTTATTGAAACATATAAGTTTCTGAGGGGGCTTGACAGGGTAGATGCAGGGAGGATGTTTCCCCTTGTGGGGGAATCTAGAACCAGGGGGCACAGTTTCAGAATAAGGGGTTGCCCATTTAAAATGGAGATGAGGAGAAATTTCTCTCAGAGAGTCGTGAATCTTTGGAATTCTCTACCCCAGACAGCTGTGGAGGCTGAGTCATTGAATATATTCAAGGTAGAGATAGACATATATTTGAGCTGCAGGGGAGTCAAGGGTTATGGGGCACGGGCAGGAAAGTGGCATTGAGGCCAAGATCAGATCAGCCATGATCTTATTGAATGGTGGGACTGGCTCGAGAGGCCGAATGGCCTACTTCTGCTCCTATTTCTTATGTTCTTATGTTCCGCAAAGCATTCACCCAATCTGCGTTTAGTCTCCCCAATGTAGAGGAGACTGCATCATGAGCAGCGAATACAGTATACTAAATTGCAAGAAGTACAAGTAAATCGCTGTTTGACCTGAAACAATTTTCATTTCAGGATTGGAATTCAACTTGAGCGGGTGCACGACCCTACAGTCTTCCCATTGCAGCATCCAAATTGATTCTTGAATGATTTGAGGTTTTTTGTCATTTGGAAGTCTTCTCTGTGTAGCTCCCCCCAGCATAACTCCACTGGCAAGCACTCACTCTGAGGCGAAAGTACTACCACTGAGCTAGGCTAACACCTAAGGAACACACGAGGAAACCCATATACATTACAATGTACTAAAAAAGACCAAAACTTAAGTATCATAATGATTGTCAAAGAGGAAAATATCCATAAAAGCACAGAATAGTAAACCTAAAAGTCACATAACCATCTTTTCGATAGTCAGCAATTAGAGAGCTCACTTAGGTGAATATCCATTCAATTTTATATTTCAAAGTGAAAATGAATTTTTATATCTTATTTGCAAAATATATTGGTATTTTATGCAGAAAATGTATCCTTAGTTCCACTGAAATTAATGAGAAAATTTGCACATGAAGCAAAATTCTTCTTAAGTTGCATTTCCTCCAGTCAGACTTGTTAACGAGGTTAGCCTGGAACCCATGGAACATGTTTGAGTAATTTTTCACTGAATTAAATAAGCCACATCAGCTGAACACATTGAACTAAATTAAAAGTGCAAACACACATAATTCTTCTCAAATATAGCCTCAATGTGAATTGTCTCACGATTATGAGTCCCTATTCTTTTGAGTTAGACCAACAGTATTTTTGCACTTAGTTTGTAATATTGGACGAAATCATGCTGGGGGAAAAAATGTCATGTTCACAATGCATGCTGTTATTCATGCACAAATTGGCCAGCGAGTTCAGGGGATCAAACGATCTGACACGAGTTGCAGATCTCCAGAGCATGCTGGTCAATTTACAGCACTCCGCCGTTTGCTTTGCACAAATGGCATCTCACCCTTAGCCTCCCCAGTATTTTTAAGAACTTACTGGATTTATACATTAATTGTCCATTAAACTTATCACAAAAAGTTAGGGCTGTGTCTTAACAGTGCATGTACCATTTAACAATGCGATAATCGTTAATGTAATGCCAATCAATCGCTCTGACCCAGAAAGGGAACAACTTAACAATTCAACCGAGGATTCCCCTCTACCATGGTTGACATGGCTCATGGCCGTGTCCGTTCTATTTCCCGCATTTCTGCTCTCACCCCTTCCCCTCCCTCCCAGAACCACAATAGGGTTCCCCTTGTCCTCACCTTTCACCCCACCAGCCTCCACATTCAACATATCATCCTCCGCCATTTCCACCACCTCCAGCATGATCCCACCACCAAACTCATCTTCCCCTCCCCTCCCCTTTCAGCATTCTGAAGGGACCGCTTGAAGGGATAATTCATTCCGCTATCCTGCAAGGCATCTTTTGAGATTGTCTATGGAGACAGTTTTAAGAATATGCTTGCCATTTGGCTGATTACTATGTATTTTAACAGTTCTTTCATTAATAATGGAACGTATTTGAACAGGTTTTTTCCACTTAGATCTTAAACCAGGTTTTTGCTTGAACTTCTTTTCCTGTACCCATTCTCCTGCTAGGGGTTGCCATGCTTTGTTTGTCAATTTTTTCTGCCTATTTGCTTCCCTTATCCTCTGATCAATTTGATGTATCTCCTTTGTTACTTCTTTTTAAAAATCTAACTGTCGCTGTCGGGTCAAGGAATCAGAGAGTGTAGAGGCAATAAAAGAACCATGGGTAAGCGGTGTATGCATCTCAACCCCATATATTAGATAATATGGAGTTTTAGGGGACACTGTCCCTGATGCAGATGCGGGCACATTATTAAGTAAGTGATAGCTGCACCTCCGGAATGACGGTGGTCCAATTATTTCCCCTGATTTTCAACAGTTTGACCAATAGCTTTTTTACCTCCTGGTTTTTAAGTTCCACCGGCCCCGCTGATTGCGGATGACGTGGCGTGCTGTGCTCCAACCCAATCCCCCTTTGTTCGTGGTAGTCTTTGAAGACCTTGCAGACAAAGGCTCCGCCTTTAATGGAGTGCAAGATTTTGGGTGCACCAGCTACAGTAATTATATCAGAAATAGCATTGACGAGTGCATTTTCCAAAACAGTTTTTGTGGGGACCAACCAGCCGAAGGAAGTGCATCCATCTACAGAAATGAGAAAATGTCTGTATCCCAAAGACAGGGGAAGTGGTCCAATGAAGTCAATAAAGAATTTTGCCATTGGCTCATCAGCTTTTCACAGGAGCCAATGGTGGTGGCTTAATTAGTGATGACTTATTGGTTAAATTGCATGGCTCACAATTTGCCACGTATGTTTTACAGGCCTTAAACATGCCTGGCCACCAATATAAGGGAGTCAATTTGCAGAGTGTTGTTCTGGCACAACAATGTGCTTGACCTATACCCTTGTGAGCTTCTTTAACAAGCTGTTCTCGTCTGTGTCTCGGGGGTACCTCTCGGTTTCTCTTGGGCAACTTAACTAGCACAATACCAGTAGGGGTTTCCGAGTAAAAGTACTTTGATGGATAGCCTGGTGGATTCTCTTTTGTTGGGTCTAATAGCTGAATCAGTTTCTCATCCTGATTAGCTGCCCGATCTGCCCTAGTGATTACACTAACATTGGCAGGCCCCTCTCGAGGGGCTGTCATACAGACCGAACGTTTCGCTTGTTCGTCTGCAAGGCTGTTTCCTTTTGAGTGTACTGTCCTAGTAGTATGCGTATTTACATGAATCATCTGACAATTCTGTTTCTCCATCCTTGAATGGAGAATGTCTTCCCACAATGACTTATGTTTTATGGGTTTACACTTATGATTGGTAAAATTTGTTTGTTCCCAGAAAACTAGATCTTGGTTATTTCCTCTTTTACAATAGTCACTATCTGAACAGATTCATGTGGGTCTAATAGGGTCTGCCTTCTCTAAAGCATACTGTAATGCTGCGGCTTCAGCATATTTCACTGTCTTATGGCCAAGGGGTATAGACAGTAATTCTTCTGGATAAAAAGAATAGGAATCTCGAAAAGTCCCTACTACTATCCCCATCCCAGCTGAGGATTGTTGGGATGTCCCTATTTTAATCGTAATTGACGATCCATCACAGTAAATTACTTGATGGTACCAATTGTTTGAATTTCCAATTAAAAAGACATTGCCAACAGGGCTTGTCATTTCGACAGGACCTAATCTTGGTTGGGATTTAATATGAACTTTATAAGAAATTTCTAGACCTCAATGGTATATTGAGGGAGTTCTGATTTAAGTTCTACAAGGCCTGATCAGGGACTTGTCATCTCTAGAGACTTAAATCTGGGTCTTAGTACCGTTGTCAGTAAAACACTCCTTCTATACTTAACAATCTACGAGATGGATATAGACATAAATATAAGTATAGGGTTCTGTATCAACTCATTAACACACACGTTGGGTGCCAACTGAAGTGATAATTACTAGTCCTAACCCCTTTAGGGCTACCCCAGATCAGGCGTATTTCTCAAGACGTTCACTTTTAACTAAAGTTTGAGGTAGCCGAATCCTAAAGATGCTTAATTGGGTCTAAAGGCCCGGACTATCTCTCCCTAAAGGAAAGGAACAAGCCGAAAATGTTACCGTCCTCCAAACAGCACTTTTAATAAGCTTAGCTAGACTGTAACATTCTGGAAATTATGAGGGTCCAGAAAACTCCACCAAAGCGTGTACAGAGATTGAGTTTGCGAGTTTTTGATACAGAACTCTTATGTGAGACAATTCTAAAAATATATCTATATATATAAACGGATCATTCTGTCTGTCTGTCTATCTGTCTGTCTATCTGTCTGTCTGTCTGTCCTCGGGTGTGCGTCTGTCCGGCTATGCGCTCGAAAGTTATAGAGCGTACCTACGCGTGCGTTACGTCGAAAGAAAGCTTACCGTTCCGAAACGGTCGTAAGCGTATTTACGTTTCGGCCGGACAAAAATCGCACCCGCGGTATCCAAAAAACGTTCAACATTACGCTCATTAGCATCTCATTATCCGCTCATTAGCGATAGAGTGACCTCGAGGTCGACCAATCGTACGCCGGGTTGCTGGCGCGTGCGGCCGGGCCCTCCTACGGTCGAGTAACGGGACGATTGACCAATCCTACGCTTCGGTCACCTGATGGTCGACCAATCGGTGCGTGTGTGGGTGGGCCTTATCGTTCTGAACCGAGGTGAGTCGCCGCCATCTTGATTCCAAACTTTTCCTTTCTTTTTCCCGCTTTCTGCGTCTTTAAAAAAAAAGTTAGTTTTAAAACACATTGGCCTAGAAATTCAGTTGGTTGCGCCAGCCGGTAACGCCTTAGGAGGAGTAGATGTCGGGCGCTAGGCGGCTAGCGGCCGGGCGCAGCGCGATCTGCACCTCGCCCCAACTTCACTCAAGATTTAGCGGCGGCGCAAAGTCTTTGCGCGCGCTCAGCTGCGCACGCAGATCATGACGTCATTTCCTCGTGCAACGCCCTTTGTGCGCCCCAAACCGGAAATTCAGTCGCGACGCCCCATTGTGCGCCTGGCGCCCCTAGCGACTGTTAGAGTGGAATGGTGCTCAGTCGATGCGGGGCGCGGGGGGGCGCAAATTAAAGGGCACTCCTCCTGCACTATAAAAGGCTGCCATTTCGCAGCACTCCTTCTTGAGAGACGGATCTTTGCAGAGAGACCAAGGTAGAGAGCTTTCTGCTTTGGCCCAACACTCGGACAGGTATTGTGGCTTCAGGCCACAGCTTTCCACTTGTCTTTGCCTTCATTGACATCTCATTGTTTGCCAGCATATTATGGGGGCTGCAATGGGTGTAAACGCTGGCTTTCTCAATTACATCCAAAGGGCTCACAGACGCCGTGAGAGAGTGGCAGCCCTGGCTAGACGGAGAGGGGGCAACAGGCGTCGGGAAAGGAGGCCTTACCCACCCAGGGTATACCGCCAGCAGTTCTCCTATCTCAACATGTCTGACGAGCAGTGTGTTTGGAGGCTGCGATTCCGAAGGGAGGTGGTCACAGAGGTCTGCCACCTGCTTGGCGGTGATCTGCAGCCACAGCTGAGGAGCAGGACGTCTCTGTCGGTGGCAGTCAAGGTGACGGTGGCTCTCAACTTCTATGCCACCGGCTCCTTCCAATCCGCTACTGGGGACATTGCCAACATCTCCCAGTTCGCCGTGCATTGCTGCATCCGCCAGGTGACCAATGCCCTTTTCAAAAGGAGACGTCAGTTCATCTCCTTCTCCATGGCCCTTGCCAAGCAGCAACAGCGTGCAATGGGCTTTGCAGCATTCGCGGGCTTCCCCATGGTGCAGGGCGCCATTGACTGCACGCATGTGGCTTTGCGGGCACCTCTGGAGAATGCCGAGGATTACCGCAACCGGAAGGGCTACCATTTGCTGAACGTCCAGCTGGTGTGTGACCACAGGCAGCTCATCCTAGCTGTCAATGCCCGCTTTCCAGGCAGCAGCCACGATGCCTTCATCCTGCGACAGACTTCTGTGGCAGACATGTTCCAGGCCCAGCCTCACCCATGAGGATGGCTTATCGGGGACAAAGGCTATCCTTTGTGTACCTGGCTGATGACCCCACTCCGTGCGCCCAGCACCCCTGCTGAAGAGGGATACAACGATAGCCATCAAGCGACCAGGAACATCATCGAACAAACAATCGGCGTCCTGAAGCAACGGTTCTGCTGTCTGGATCGTTCCGGTGGAGCCCTACAATATTCGCCGGAGCGAGTCTCCCATTTCGTGGTCGTTTGCTGCATGCTGCACAACCTGGCTATCCGCAGGACTCAGCCACTGCCACCAGAGATTGGAGGACCACCTGAAGAGGAGGAGGAGGAGGAGGAGGAGGAGGACCAGCACATGAGGGAGGCAGAAAGTGCAAGGGCCGCCCGTCGCTGGCTTATTGAACGTCGGTTCTAGGCCCCCTCTCAGGGAATGGCTTGTGCCAATGTCAGCAGATGAATGTAGCCGCTCCACAAGCCCTCAGCCGAGCAGGGCAACCAGGACTTAACCAAAAAACCATGCACAGTGCAATTTAACAACAATAATTTATTGCAAACCTCTGCCCTTCCCACATTACATCCTCATGTGGAGAAGCCCCCTCCAAAAACACAAAACTACCAGTCTCGGCCTTACAAAAACACAACTACACAAGTCTCGGCCTTACAAAAAGAAAGAAAGACACCAGTCTCGGCCTTACAAAAAGCACCAGGCATTTGTGCATACCTTCTACTTTTTGCCCTGCGAGGGCGATGCCTTTCGCATCCTTGCCTGGCCCCTGCCCGCCCTGCAGCTCCTCCTCAATGGGAGCCCAGTGGCTGCAGCAAGGCTGGGGGAAGGCTGCTGAGGGGCAGATGGCGAGACGGCAGATGCCCTTGGGGGTCGGCCTGCACCAGCTCTGGCCTTGGAGTGGCCGGCTGCTGACTGCTCCAACTCTGGCTGGGCAGCAGCAGTCTTTCCAGCGGCTCGTGGCAGCTGCAATGGCGGAGCGGCAGTGTCGGCTGCAGGAATGGTGCCAACCTGGCAGATCGCAGGTGCTCGCTGGTCGCCTGAGGCATTGGCACTCGCACGGGCCAACACTGCAGCATGCGCAGCAAACAGCTGAAAAAGAAACTGCTGGGCTGCTGCTGCGCGGCGAGTGCCCTGGCGATGCCTGGTTGATCCAGCGAGGGTGGCAGCAGTTAGTGCCCGTGTGGCCCTGGTCTGTGTCCGCATGACAACAGCCAGTGAATGGACGGCACGACTGAGCACTTGGCTCGACGCCGCCTGTGCTGCCGCGAAGTCCTGTAGACTCCTGGCCTGTGCTGCACTGAATTGATCCAGACTCCTGGCCTGTGCTGCTCCAAATTGCTGCACACTCCTTGTCAAAGACTCAATGGAGTCAGGCATCCTTGCCACTGCAGCCATGAGCTCATTGTGCCTGCGCTCAGCCTGGACGGCCATTTCCTCCAGGAGCCGCACCTCCTCTGCGCTGACCGTCGCAGGACTGGAGGCCGCACTCACCCTCTGGGGAGAAGTCCGCCGAGCTTCCCCACCCCTCCCGCGTTGCTGCAGGCCACTGGGCCCCGGCTCTTCACTCTCCTCCGACCCTTCCCCCCGGCTCCCCTGCAGGGAAGACGTGTCCCCTACATCGCCATGGGCTGGCGCGGCTGAGGGTGGCACTGATGGGCCGGCTTCCTCTTCCTCCTCCTCGTATTCCAAAGCGCTGACAGTGGCAGCTTGAGGGCCCGCCTCCTCACCTGGCAATTCACCATCTGAAAGCAGGAAGGCACAAGAGTAGCTTTAGAGTGAGGACAGGGCGGCAGCGAGGGAAGCATGAGTGGTGCCATTCACTGCATTGGTTGGACAGTGGCAAAGGATGCAGATCTGAGGCGCAAGTGTAACGAGAGAGGTCAAAAAGGTGATGCCCTTACCATTGGTGCCCAGAACAGGGTCGGCATCTCCACTGGCGACGGGGCCAATCAGCCAGCCTGCCATAATGCGCTCCACACGCTGGTCAAGGTCGGAGAGCTCTTTGACATCAGGACGGCCTCCCCCGGTCTCAGTTCATTTCCGCCGGTTGTGCGCCACCTTGGCCTGCAAGAGAAAGGACGGCCTCTAAGTACAGTGTGAAGCCCTGATCCTGTCTGCAATGCCTCCCATGGTGGACTGGCCCTGACAGTGTGAAGCCCTGATCTTGTCTGCAATGCCTCCCATGGTCGAATAGCTTGTACAGTGTGTAAAGTGCTGAATGTGCAAGTGATTTTCATGACAGTCCCATAGCTGCTGGATGAGGGCTGGCCATTAGGGCTTTCAGGTCCCTTTGCCCATAAAGTGAGGTGCACATGCAGGGATGAGGAGGTCACTGGAATGGGTACTCACCCTGACAACCCGAGTGAGGTCGTTGAACTTCTTCCGGCATTGCACAGGAGTCCTGGCAACCACGCTGTTGGAAGACACCCTGTTTGAGACCTCCCTCCAGGCTTTCCGGTAGGCGCTGGGCAGCGGCCTCTTGCCACCTTCTGGGAACAGAACATGGCGCCTGCGCTCCACTCCGCCAACCAGCAGCCTCAGGTCACCGTCGCTGAAGCGCTGCGCTCTCTCCCTGGCCTTCTCCATAGCCCTGGGCGTTGTGCAGGTGAAGCTGAAGTGGTCAGGCCTCGGTTGAGGGCTGCAGTGTGCAGGGCGTGGCAGGCAAACAAATCCACCCTCCCCCTTTAAAAGCTGACCGGCGCCAGAGTGTCTGCCGTCAATCAGCAACTCGCCGCACCGGCGCTGCGCCCGGCCTCGGGGGTATCGCTCAGCACCGCCGGCTTAGCGCCTAAAGGTAGTCGTGCAGCGCCTGTTTTAGCGCAGCAGCAACCTCTTGGGGCGATGCGACTGAATATCGGTGAAGGGGGCGCGACTTTGCGTCGGGCGCAAACTTTAGCGGCCACCCGACTTTAGCGCCCCAAAAGTGGCTGTACAGAATTTCTAGGCCATATTCTTTTTAAAAAAAGTTAATTACTTTCTAAATCTTTTATCTAATCTCATTAATTTTCCTACCTTTCCCCGTTTTTCCAGGTAGGCCTCGAAGCCTCGGCCTCTCCTCTGCACCCACGCCCCAGCTAGGCACCTCCCGGCCCCTGTCAACAAGCGGCCCCCGATCACTGCCATCTTTGTGAAGGCTGGAGGGGCGGGCCTCAGCCGAGCGCTGCTACCGCCGCCATCTTAGTAAAGGCTAGTGCGGCGGTGGCGTCACGGAGCTCCGCGGAGCAGGTGCGCCGCGGCGTCTAACTCTCCCCCCCCCAGTCTGTCTCTCTCTCTCTTCCCCGCGCCTCCTGGATGTGTGGGGGAAGAGGCCCGGGGCACCGTGGCCGCTTTCGGAGACTTCAACTCCGTGACAGGTGAGGAGGGTCTTTGTTCACGCAATCGGCCGCTCAGGCCCAGGCCCGGAGATCGGGAGGCGGACAGGGGAGGAGGGTTACCAAGGCAACCGGGGGCTCGGGCGGGGGGCGGGGTCTCTCTGCTCTTGAAGCCGGCTCGGGCGGGGGGCGGGGCTCCAGAGATCTGGCCTCCGGAGATCGCGGGGGGGGGGGTGAGCCTCGGGAGATCGGGGGGGGGGGGTAGGGGGGGCGAGCCTCGGGAGATCGGGGGGCGAGACTCGGGAGGTCGGGGGGGGGAGCCTCGGGAGATTGGGTGGGGGGGGAGAGCCTCAGGAGATCGGGGGGTGGGGGGGCGAGCCTCGGGAGATCCGGGGGGGAGGGGGGCGAGCCTCGGGAGATCGGGGGGGGGGCGAGCCTCGGGAGATCGGGGGGGGCGAGCCTCAGGAGATCGGGGGGGCGAGCCTCGGGAGATCGGGGGTGGAGGGGGGGCGAGCCTCGGGAGTTTGGGGGGGAGGGGGGCGAGCCTTGGGAGATCGGGGGGGAGGGGGGCGAGCCTCGGGAGATTGGGGGGGGGAGTGGGGGCGAGCCTTGGGAGATTGGGGGACGAGCCTCGGGAGATCGGGGGGGGGCGAGCCTCGGGAGATCGTGGGGGGGGGGGCGAGCCTCAGGAGATCGGGGGGTGCGAGCCTTGGGAGATCGGGGTGGGGGGGCAAGCCTCGGGAGATCGGGGGGGGGTGCTAGCCTCGGGAGATTGGGGGGGGGCGAGCCTCGGGAGATCGGGGGGGGCGAGCCTCGGGAGATCGGGGGGGGCGAGCCTCGGGAGATCGGGGGCGGGGCTCGGGAGATCGGGGGGGGCTCGGGAGATCGGGGGGCGTGGTTTGGGAGATCGGGGGCGGGGCTCGGGAGATCGGGGCGGGGAGAGAGCCTCAGGAGATCGGGGGGGAGCTCGGGAGATCGGGGGGGCGGGGCTCGGGGACTCCCCCCCTCCCCTCCCCCTTCCCCCACCCCTCCCCTCCCCCTTCCCCCCCTCCGCTCCCTCTCCGCTCCCTCTCCCCTCCCCTCCCCTCCCCCCCGCTCCCTCTCCCCTCCCCTCCCCCCGCCTCCTCTCCTCCCTCCCCCCTCCTCCCCCTCCCCTCCCCCTCCCCCTCCTCCCCTCCCCCTCCCCTCCCCTTCCCCCCTCCCTCCCCTTCCCCCCTCCCCTCCCCTTCCCCCCCTCTTCCCCCCCTTTTCTTCCCCCCCTCTTCCCCCCAGTCGCTCTGTCTCTTCCCCCCAGTCGCTCTCTCTCTTCCCCCCAGTCGCTCTCTCTCTTCCCCCCAGTCGCTCTCTCTCTTCCCCCCATCACTCTCTCTCTTTTCCCCCCAGTCGCTCTCTCTCTTCCCCCCCAGTCGCTCTCTGTCTTCCCCCCCAGTCGCTCTCTCTCTTCCCCCCCAGTCGCTCTCTGTCTTCCCCCCCAGTCGCTCTCTCTCTTCCCCCCCAGTCGCTCTCTGTCTTCCCCCCCAGTCGCTCTCTCTCTTCCCCCCCCCCCCCACCAGTCGCTCTCTCTCTCTCTCTTCAACAACAACATGCCCTCGAAAAAGCCTCGGCACCACCGGGCACTCCAGCTATAGATTATTAAAAGAACCGACATGCAATTTACAGTTGGTGAATCAATCGCAACATTAACCATTTTAAAAAGAGAAAACTTACAATCTTATTATCAGAGAATCTTACCTTTAAATCTTAACTTCACTACAGTATTGCAGTTCTTAAAGTGTTCTACAGGATATCCACCAATGTCAAATACCTTTGATCCCCAAGGTACAAAGAGTTGGAGACTACAGAGCCGCCTCTGAAGCTGAGAGTCACTTTGCCCAATTAAAGCGAATCTGTTATCCCATTTGAGAGTTCAATGTTTATACCTTTTTCCAGTGGTATTTATCTCTAGTCATTTTTCTGCTGACCTCCTC
>NC_141001.1:83006308-83042014 GCF_052327205.1 Somniosus microcephalus | reverse complement strand
TACTGGACTAATAATCCAGGGTGCAGTAGTGTAGGGGTTATGTTACTGGACTAATAATCCAGAGTACAGTAGTGTAGGGGTCATGTTACTGGACTAATAATCCAGAGTACAGTAGTGTAGGGGTTATGTTACTGGACTAATAATCCAGGGTACAGTAGTGTAGGTGTTATGTTGCTGGACTAATAATCCAAGGTACAGTAATGTAGGGGTTATGTTACTGGACTAATAATCCAGGGTACAGTAGTGTAGGGGTCATGTTACTGCACTAATAATCCAGGGTACAGTAGTGTAGGGGTCATGTGACTGGACTAATAATCCAGGGTACAGTAGTGTAGGGGTCATGTTACTGGACTAATAATCCAGGGTACAGTAGTGTAGGGGTCATGTGACTGGACTAATAATCCAGGGTACAGTAGTGTAGGGGTCATGTTACTGGACTAATAATCCAGGGTACAGTAGTGTAGGGGTTATGTTACTGGACTAATAATCCAAGGTACAGTAATGTAGGGGTTATGGTACTGGACTAATAATCCAGGGTACAGTAGTGTAGGGGTCATGTTACTAGACTAATAATCCAGGGTACAGTATTGTAGGTGTTATGTTACTGGACTAATAATGCAGGGTACAGTAGAGTGGGGGTTATGTTACTGGATTAATAATCCAGTGTACAGCAGTGTAGGGGTTATGTTACTGGACTAATAATCCAGGGTACAGTAGTGTAGGTGTCATGTTACTGGACTAATAATCCAGGGTACAGTAGTGTAGGGGTCATGTTACTGGATGAATAATCCAGGGAACAGTAGTGAAGGGGTCATGTTACTGGACCAATAATCCAGGGTACAGTAGTGTAGGGGTTATGTTACTGGACTAATAATCCAGGGTACAGTAGTGTTGGGGTTATGTTACTGGACTAATAATCCAGGGTACAGTAGAGTGGGGGTTATGTTACTGGACTAATAATCCAGTGTACAGTAATGTAGGGGTTATGTTACTGGACTAATAATCCAGGTTACAGTAGTGTAGGGGTTATGCTACTGAACTAATAATCCAGGGTACAGTAGTGTAGGGGTTATGTTACTGGACTAATAATCCAGGGTACAGTAGTGTAGGGGTTATGTTACTGGACTAATAATCCAGGGTACAGTAGTGTAGGGGTCATGTTACTGGACTAATAATCCAGGGTACAGTAGTGTAGGGGTTATGTTAATGGACTAATAATCCAGGGTACAGCAGTGTAGGGGTTATGTTACTGGACTAATAATCCAGGGTACAGTAGTGTAGGGGTTATGTTACTGGACTAATAATCCGAGGTACAGCAATGTAGCGGTTATGTTACTGGACTAATAATCCAGGGTACAGTAGTGTAGGGGTTATGTTACTGGACTAATAATCCAGGGTACAGTAGTGTAGGGGTTATGTTACCGGACTAATAATCCAGGGTACAGTAGTGTAGGGGTTATGTTACTGGACTAATTATCCAGGGTACAGTAGTGTAGGGGTTATGTTACTGGACTAATAATCCAGTGTACAGTAGTGTAGGGGTCATGTTACTGGACTAATAATCCAGGGTACAGTAGTGTAGGGTTATGTTACTGGACTAATAATCCAAGGTACCGTAATGTAGGGGTTATGTTACTGGACTAATAATCCAAGGTACCGTAATGTAGGGGTTATGTTACTGGACTAATAGTCCAGGGTACAGTAGTGTAGGTGTTATGTTACTGGACTAATAATCCAAGGTACAGTAATGTAGGGGTTATGTTACTGGTCTAATAATCCAGGGTACAGTAGTTTAGGGGTCATGTTACTGGACTAATAATCCAGGGTACAGTAGTGTAGGGGTTATGTTACTGGACTAATAATCCAGGGTACAGTAGTGTAGGGGTTATGTTACTGGACTAATAATCCAGGGTACAGTAGTGTAGGGGTTATGTTACTGGACTAATAATCCAGGGCACAGTAGTGTAGGGGTTATGTTACTGGACTAATAATCCAAGGTACAGTAATGTAGGGGTTATGTTACTGGACTAATAATCCAGGGTACAGTAGTGTAGGGGTCATGTTACTAGACTAATAATCCAGGGTACAGTATTGTAGGTGTTATGTTACTGGATTAATAATCCAGGGTACAATAGTGTAGGGGTTATGTTACTGGACTAATAATCCAGGGTAGAGTAGTGTAGGGGTTATGTTACTGGACTAATAATCCAGGGTACAGTAGTGTAGGGGTTATGTTACTGGACTAATAATCCAGGGTACAGTAGTGTAGGGTTTATGTTACTGGACTAATAATGCAGGGTACAGTAGAGTGGGGGTTATGTTACTGGACGAATAATCCAGTGTACAGTAGTGTCGGGGTTATGTTACTGGACTAATAATCCAGGGTACAGTAGTGTAGGTGTCATGATACTGGACTAATAATCCAGGGTACAGTAGTGTAGGGGTCATGTTACTGGACGAATAATCCAGGGAACAGCAGTGTAGGGGTCATGTTACTGGACTAATAATCCAGGGTACAGTAGTGTAGGGGTTATGTTACTGGATTAATAATCCAGGGTACAGCAGTGTAGGGGTTATGTTACTGGACTAATAATCCAGGGAACAGTAGTGTAGGGGTCATGTTACTGGACTAATAATCCAGGGTACAGTAGTATAGGCGTGATGTTACTGGACTAATAATCCAGGGTACAGTAGTGTAGGGGTTATGTTACTGGACTAATAATCCAGGGTACAGTAGTGTAGGGGTCATGTTACTAGACTAATAATCCAGGGTACAGTAGTGTAGGGGTCATGTTACTGGACTAATAATCCAGGGTACAGTAGTGTAAGGGTTGTGTTACTGGACTAATAATCCAGGGTACAGTAGTGTAGGGGTTATGTGACTGGACTAATAATCCTGGGTACAATAGTGTAGGGGTCATGTTCCAGGGTACAGTAGTGTAGGGGTTATGTTACTGGATTAATAATCCAGGGTACAGCAGTGCAGGGGTTATGTTACTGGACTAATAATCCAGGGAACAGTAGTGTAGGGGTCATGTTACTGGACTAATAATCCAGGGTACAGCAGTGTAGGGGTTATGTTACTGGACTAATAATCCAGGGTACAGAAGTGTAGGGGTTATGTTACTGGACTAATAATCCAGGGTACAGTAGTGTAGGGGTGATGTTACTGGACTAATAATCCAGGGTACAGTAGTATAGGGGTTATGTTACTGGACTAATAATCCAGGGTACAGTAGTGTAGGGGTTATGTTACTGGACTAATAATCCAGGGTACAGTAGTATAGGGGTGATGTTACTGGACTAATAATCCAGGGTACAGTAGTGTAGGGGTTATGTTACTGGACTAATAATCCAGGGTACAGTAGTGTAGGGGTTATGTTACTGGACTAATAATCCAGGGGACAGTAGTGTAGGGGTTATGTTCCTGCACTAATAATCCAGGGTACAGTAGTGTCGGGGTTATGTTACTGGACTAATAATCCAGGGTACAGTAGTGTAGGGGTTATGTTACAGGACTAATAATCCAGGGTACAGTAGTGTAGGGGTTATGTTACTGGACTAATAATCCAGGGTACAGTATTGTAGGGGTTATGTTACTGGACTAATAATCCAGGGTACAGTATTGTAGGGGTCATGTTACTGTACTAATAATCCAGGGTGCAGTAGTGTAGGGGTTATGTTACTGGACCAATAATCCGGGGTACAGTAGTGTAGGGGTTATGTTACTGGACTAATAATCCGGGGTACAGTAGTGTAGGGGTTATGTTACTGGACTAATAATCCAGGGTACAGTAGTGTAGGGGTTATGTTACTGTACTAATAATCCAGGGTGCAGTAGTGTAGGGGTTATGTTACTGGACTAATAATCCGGGGTACAGTAGTGTAGGGGTTATGTTACTGGACTAATAATCCAGGGTACAGCAGTGTAGGGGTTATGTTACTGGACTAATAATCCAGGGTACAGTAGTGTAGGGGTTATGTTACTGGACTAATAATCCAGGGTACAGTAGTGTTGGGGTTATGTTACTGGACTAATAATCCAGGGTACAGTAGTGCAGGGTTCGTGTTACTGGACTAATAATCCAGGGTACAGTAGTGTAGGGGTTATGTTACTGGATTAATAACCAGGGTACAGTCGTGTAGGGGTTATGTTACTGGACTAATAATCCAGGGTACAGTAGTGTAGGGGTTATGTTACTGGACTAATAATCCAGGGTACAGTAGTGTAGGGGTTATGTTACTGGACCAGTAATCCAGGGTACAGTAGTGTAGGGGTTATGTTACTAGACTAATAATCCAGGGTAGAGTCGTGTAGGGGTAATGTTACTGGACTAATTATCCAGGGTACAGTAGTGTAGGGGTTATGTTGCTGGACTAATAATCCAGGGTACAGTAGATTGGGGGTTATGTTACTGGACTAATAATCCAGGGTACAGCAGTGTAGGGGTTATGTTACTGGACTTATAATCCAGGGTACAGTAGTGTAGGGGTTATGTTACTGGACTAATAATCCAGGGTACAGCAGTTTAGGGGTCATGTTACTGGACTAATAATCCAGGGTACAGTAGTGTAGGGGTTATGTTACTGGCCTAATAATCCAGGGTACAGTAGTGTAGGGGTTATGTTACTGGACTAATAATCCAGGGTACAGTAGTGTAGGTGTCATGATACTGGACTAATAATCCAGGGTACAGTAGTGTAGGTGTCATGATACTGGACTAATAATCCAGGGTACAGTAGTGTAGGGGTTATTTTACTGGACTAACAATCCAGGGTACAGTAGTGTAGGGGTCATGCTACTGGACTAATAATCCAGGGTACAGTAGTGTAGGTGTCATGAAACTGGACTAATAATCCAGGGTACAGTAGTGTAGGGATTATGTTACTGGACTTATAATCCAGGGTACAGTAGTGTAGGGGTTATGTTACTGGACTAATAATCCAGGGTACAGCAGTTTAGGGGTCATGTTACTGGACTAATAATCCAGGGTACAGTAGTGTAGGGGTTATGTTACTGGCCTAATAATCCAGGGTACAGTAGTGTAGGGGTTATGTTACTGGACTAATAATCCAGGGTACAGTAGTGTAGGTGTCATGATACTGGACTAATAATCCAGGGTACAGTAGTGTAGGTGTCATGATACTGGACTAATAATCCAGGGTACAGTAGTGTAGGGCTTATTTTACGGCACTAACAATCCAGGGTACAGTAGTGTAGGGGTCATGTTACTGGACTAATAATCCAGGGTACAGTAGTGTAGGGGTTATGTTACTGGACTAATAATCCAGGGTACAGTAGTGTAGGGGTTATGTTACTGGACTAATAATCCAGGGTACAGTAGTGTAGGGGTTATGTTACTGGACTAATAATCCAAGGTACCGTAATGTAGGGGTTATGTTACTGGACTAATAATCCAGGGTACAGTAGTGTAGGGGTTATGTTACTGGACTAATAATCCAGGGTACAGTAGTGTAGGGGTTATGTTACTGGACTAATAATCCAGGGTACAGTAGTGTAGGTGTTATGTTACTGGACTAATAATCCAGGGTACAGTAGTGTAGGGGTCATGTTACTGGACTAATAATCCAGGGTGCAGTTGTGTAGGGGTTATGTTACTGGACTAATAATCCAGGGTACAGTAGTGTAGGGGTCATGTTACTGGACTAATAATCCAGGGTACAGTAGTGTAGGGGTCATGTTACTGGACTAATAATCCAGGGTACAGTAATGTAGGGGTTATGTTACTGGACTAATAATCCAGGGTACAGTAGTGTAGGGGTTATGTTATTGGACTAATAATCTAAGGTACAGTAATGTAGGGGTTAATTTACTGGACTAATAATCCAGGGTACAGTAGTGTAGGGGTCATGTTACTAGACTAATAATCCAGGGCACAGTATTGTAGGTTTTATGTTACTGGACTAATAATCCAGGGTACAGTAGTGTAGGGGTTATGTTACTGGACTAATTATCCAGGGTACAGTAGTGTAGGGGTTATGTTACTGGACTAATAATCCAGGGTACAGTAGTGTAGGTGTTATGTTACTGGACTAATAATCCAGGGTACAGTAGTGTAGGGGTTATGTTACTGGACTAATAATCCAGGGTACAGTCGTGTGGGGTCATGTTACTAGACTAATAATCCAGGATACAGTCGTCTAGGGGTCATGTTACTAGACTAATAATCCAGGGTACAGTATTGTAGGTGTTATGTTACTGGACTAATAATCCAGGGTACAGTATTGTAGGGGTTATGTTACTGGACTAATAATCCAAGGTACAGTAGTGTAGGGGTCATGTTACTGGACTAATAATCCAGGGTACAGTCGTGTAGGGGTCATGTTACTGGACTAATAATCCAGGGCACATTAGTGTACGGGTTATGTTACTGGACTAATAATCCAGGGTACAGTAGTGTAGGGGTCATGTTACTGGACTAATAATCCAGGGTACAGTAGTGTTGGGGTTATGTTAGTGGACAAATAATCCAGGGTACAGTAGTGTAGGGGTTATGTTACTGGACTAATAATCCAGGGTACAGTAGTGTAGGGGTTATGTTACTGGACTAATAATCCAGGGTATTGTAGTGTAGGGGTCAGGTTACTAGACTAATAATCCAGGGTACATTAATGTAGGGGTTATGTTACTGCACTAATAATCCAGGGTACAGTAGTGTGGGGGTTATGTTACTGGACTAATAATCCAGGGTACAGTATTGTAGGGGTTATGTTACTGGACTAATAATCCAAGGTACAGTAGTGTAGGGGTTATGTTACTGGACTAATAACCCAGGGTACAGTAGTGTAGGGGTTATGTTACTGGACTAATAACCCAGGGTACAGTAGTGTAGGGGTTATGTAACTGGACTAATAATCCAGGGCACATTAGTGTACGGGTTATGTTACTGGACTAATAATCCAGGGTACAGTAGTGTAGGGGTCATGTTACTGGACTAATAATCCAGGGTACAGTAGTGTTGGGGTTATGTTAGTGGACAAATAATCCAGGGTACAGTAGTGTAGGGGTTATGTTACTGGACTAATAATCCAGGGTACAGTAGTGTAGGGGTTATGTTACTGGACTAATAATCCAGGGTACAGTAGTGTTGGGGTTATGTTACTGGACTAATAATCCAGGGTACAGTAGTGCAGGGTTCGTGTTACTGGACTAATAATCCAGGGTACAGTAGTGTAGGGGTTATGTTACTGGATTAATAACCAGGGTACAGTCGTGTAGGGGTTATGTTACTGGACTAATAATCCAGGGTACAGTAGTGTAGGGGTTATGTTACTGGACTAATAATCCAGGGTACAGTAGTGTAGGGGTTATGTTACTGGACCAGTAATCCAGGGTACAGTAGTGTAGGGGTTATGTTACTAGACTAATAATCCAGGGTAGAGTCGTGTAGGGGTAATGTTACTGGACTAATTATCCAGGGTACAGTAGTGTAGGGGTTATGTTGCTGGACTAATAATCCAGGGTACAGTAGATTGGGGGTTATGTTACTGGACTAATAATCCAGGGTACAGTAGTGTAGGTGTCATGATACTGGACTAATAATCCAGGGTACAGTAGTGTAGGTGTCATGATACTGGACTAATAATCCAGGGTACAGTAGTGTAGGGGTTATTTTACTGGACTAACAATCCAGGGTACAGTAGTGTAGGGGTCATGCTACTGGACTAATAATCCAGGGTACAGTAGTGTAGGTGTCATGAAACTGGACTAATAATCCAGGGTACAGTAGTGTAGGGATTATGTTACTGGACTTATAATCCAGGGTACAGTAGTGTAGGGGTTATGTTACTGGACTAATAATCCAGGGTACAGCAGTTTAGGGGTCATGTTACTGGACTAATAATCCAGGGTACAGTAGTGTAGGGGTTATGTTACTGGCCTAATAATCCAGGGTACAGTAGTGTAGGGGTTATGTTACTGGACTAATAATCCAGGGTACAGTAGTGTAGGTGTCATGATACTGGACTAATAATCCAGGGTACAGTAGTGTAGGTGTCATGATACTGGACTAATAATCCAGGGTACAGTAGTGTAGGGCTTATTTTACGGCACTAACAATCCAGGGTACAGTAGTGTAGGGGTCATGTTACTGGACTAATAATCCAGGGTACAGTAGTGTAGGGGTTATGTTACTGGACTAATAATCCAGGGTACAGTAGTGTAGGGGTTATGTTACTGGACTAATAATCCAGGGTACAGTAGTTGTAGGGGTTATGTTACTGGACTAATAATCCAAGGTACCGTAATGTAGGGGTTATGTTACTGGACTAATAATCCAGGGTACAGTAGTGTAGGGGTTATGTTACTGGACTAATAATCCAGGGTACAGTAGTGTAGGGGTTATGTTACTGGACTAATAATCCAGGGTACAGTAGTGTAGGTGTTATGTTACTGGACTAATAATCCAGGGTACAGTAGTGTAGGGGTCATGTTACTGGACTAATAATCCAGGGTGCAGTTGTGTAGGGGTTATGTTACTGGACTAATAATCCAGGGTACAGTAGTGTAGGGGTCATGTTACTGGACTAATAATCCAGGGTACAGTAGTGTAGGGGTCATGTTACTGGACTAATAATCCAGGGTACAGTAATGTAGGGGTTATGTTACTGGACTAATAATCCAGGGTACAGTAGTGTAGGGGTTATGTTATTGGACTAATAATCTAAGGTACAGTAATGTAGGGGTTAATTTACTGGACTAATAATCCAGGGTACAGTAGTGTAGGGGTCATGTTACTAGACTAATAATCCAGGGCACAGTATTGTAGGTTTTATGTTACTGGACTAATAATCCAGGGTACAGTAGTGTAGGGGTTATGTTACTGGACTAATTATCCAGGGTACAGTAGTGTAGGGGTTATGTTACTGGACTAATAATCCAGGGTACAGTAGTGTAGGTGTTATGTTACTGGACTAATAATCCAGGGTACAGTAGTGTAGGGGTTATGTTACTGGACTAATAATCCAGGGTACAGTCGTGTGGGGTCATGTTACTAGACTAATAATCCAGGATACAGTCGTCTAGGGGTCATGTTACTAGACTAATAATCCAGGGTACAGTATTGTAGGTGTTATGTTACTGGACTAATAATCCAGGGTACAGTATTGTAGGGGTTATGTTACTGGACTAATAATCCAAGGTACAGTAGTGTAGGGGTCATGTTACTGGACTAATAATCCAGGGTACAGTCGTGTAGGGGTCATGTTACTGGACTAATAATCCAGGGCACATTAGTGTACGGGTTATGTTACTGGACTAATAATCCAGGGTACAGTAGTGTAGGGGTCATGTTACTGGACTAATAATCCAGGGTACAGTAGTGTTGGGGTTATGTTAGTGGACAAATAATCCAGGGTACAGTAGTGTAGGGGTTATGTTACTGGACTAATAATCCAGGGTACAGTAGTGTAGGGGTTATGTTACTGGACTAATAATCCAGGGTATTGTAGTGTAGGGGTCAGGTTACTAGACTAATAATCCAGGGTACATTAATGTAGGGGTTATGTTACTGCACTAATAATCCAGGGTACAGTAGTGTGGGGGTTATGTTACTGGACTAATAATCCAGGGTACAGTATTGTAGGGGTTATGTTACTGGACTAATAATCCAAGGTACAGTAGTGTAGGGGTTATGTTACTGGACTAATAACCCAGGGTACAGTAGTGTAGGGGTTATGTTACTGGACTAATAACCCAGGGTACAGTAGTGTAGGGGTTATGTAACTGGACTAATAATCCAGGGCACATTAGTGTACGGGTTATGTTACTGGACTAATAATCCAGGGTACAGTAGTGTAGGGGTCATGTTACTGGACTAATAATCCAGGGTACAGTAGTGTTGGGGTTATGTTAGTGGACAAATAATCCAGGGTACAGTAGTGTAGGGGTTATGTTACTGGACTAATAATCCAGGGTACAGTAGTGTAGGGGTTATGTTACTGGACTAATAATCCAGGGTACAGTAGTGTTGGGGTTATGTTACTGGACTAATAATCCAGGGTACAGTAGTGCAGGGTTCGTGTTACTGGACTAATAATCCAGGGTACAGTAGTGTAGGGGTTATGTTACTGGATTAATAACCAGGGTACAGTCGTGTAGGGGTTATGTTACTGGACTAATAATCCAGGGTACAGTAGTGTAGGGGTTATGTTACTGGACTAATAACCCAGGGTACAGTAGTGTAGGGGTTATGTAACTGGACTAATAATCCAGGGCACATTAGTGTACGGGTTATGTTACTGGACTAATAATCCAGGGTACAGTAGTGTAGGGGTCATGTTACTGGACTAATAATCCAGGGTACAGTAGTGTTGGGGTTATGTTAGTGGACAAATAATCCAGGGTACAGTATTGTAGGGGTTATGTAACTGGACTAATAATCCAGGGCACATTAGTGTAGGGGTCAGGTTACTAGACTAATAATCCAGGGTACATTAATGTAGGGGTTATGTTACTGCACTAATAATCCAGGGTACAGTAGTGTGGGGGTTATGTTACTGGACTAATAATCCAGGGTACAGTATTGTAGGGGTTATGTTACTGGACTAATAATCCAAGGTACAGTAGTGTAGGGGTTATGTTACTGGACTAATAACCCAGGGTACAGTAGTGTAGGGGTTATGTTACTGGACTAATAACCCAGGGTACAGTAGTGTAGGGGTTATGTAACTGGACTAATAATCCAGGGCACATTAGTGTACGGGTTATGTTACTGGACTAATAATCCAGGGTACAGTAGTGTAGGGGTCATGTTACTGGACTAATAATCCAGGGTACAGTAGTGTTGGGGTTATGTTAGTGGACAAATAATCCAGGGTACAGTAGTGTAGGGGTTATGTTACTGGACTAATAATCCAGGGTACAGTAGTGTAGGGGTTATGTTACTGGACTAATAATCCAGGGTACAGTAGTGTTGGGGTTATGTTACTGGACTAATAATCCAGGGTACAGTAGTGCAGGGTTCGTGTTACTGGACTAATAATCCAGGGTACAGTAGTGTAGGGGTTATGTTACTGGATTAATAACCAGGGTACAGTCGTGTAGGGGTTATGTTACTGGACTAATAATCCAGGGTACAGTAGTGTAGGGGTTATGTTACTGGACTAATAACCCAGGGTACAGTAGTGTAGGGGTTATGTAACTGGACTAATAATCCAGGGCACATTAGTGTACGGGTTATGTTACTGGACTAATAATCCAGGGTACAGTAGTGTAGGGGTCATGTTACTGGACTAATAATCCAGGGTACAGTAGTGTTGGGGTTATGTTAGTGGACAAATAATCCAGGGTACAGTAGTGTAGGGGTTATGTTACTGGCCTAATAATCCAGGGTACAGTAGTGTAGGGGTCATGTTACTGGACTAATAATCCAGGGTACAGTAGTGTAGGGGTTATGTTACTGGACTAATAATCCAGGGTACAGTAGTGTAGGTGTCATGATACTGGACTAATAATCCAGGGTACAGTAGTGTAGGTGTCATGATACTGGACTAATAATCCAGGGTACAGTAGTGTAGGGGTTATGTTACTGGACTAATAATCCAGGGTACAGTAGTGTAGGGGTTATGTTACTGCACTAATAATCCAGGGTACAGTAGTGTAGGGGTTATGTTACTGGCCTAATAATCCAGGGTACAGTAGTGTAGGGGTTATGTTACTGGACTAATAATCCAGGGTACAGTAGTGTAGGGGTTATTTTACTGGACTAACAATCCAGGGTACAGTAGTGTCGGGGTCATGTTACTGGACTAATAATCCAGGGTACAGTATTGTAGGGGTTATGTTAGTGGACTAATAATCCAGGGTACAGTAGTGTAGGGGTCATGTTACTGGACTAATAATCCAGGGTGCAGTAGTGTAGGGGTTATGTTACTGGACTAATAATCCAGGGTACAGTAGTGTAGGGGTCATGTTACTGGACTAATAATCCAGGGTACAGTAGTGTAGGGGTCATGTTACTGGACTAATAATCCAGGGTACAGTAGTGTAGGGGTTATGTTACTGGACTAATAATCCAGGGTACAGTAGTGTAGGGGTTATGTTATTGGACTAATAATCTAAGGTACAGTAATGTAGGGGTTATGTTACTGGACTAATAATCCAGGGTACAGTAGTGTAGGGGTCATGTTACTAGACTAATAATCCAGGGCACAGTATTGTAGGTTTTATGTTACTGGACTAATAATCCAGGGTACAGTAGTGTAGGGGTTATGTTACTGGACTAATAATCCAGGGTACAGTATTGTAGGGGTTATGTTAGTGGACTAATAATCCAGGGTACAGTAGTGTAGGTGTTATGTTACTGGACTAATAATCCAGGGTACAGTAGTGTAGGGGTTATGTTACTGGACTAATAATCCAGGGTACAGTAGTGTAGGGGTTATGTTACTGGACTAATAATCCAGGGTACAGTAGTGTAGGGGTTATGTTACTGGACTAATAATCCAGGGTACAGTAGTGTAGGGGTTATGTTACTGGACTAATAATCCAGGGTACATTAGTGTAGGGGTTATGTTACTGGACTAATAATCCAGGTTACAGTAGTGTAGGGGTCATGTTACTGGACTAATAATCCAGGGTACAGTAGTCTCGGGGTCATGTTACCAGACTAATAATCCAGGGTACAGTATTGTAGGTGTTATGTTACTGGACTAATAATCCAAGGAACAGTAATGTAGGGGTTATGTTACTGCACTAATAATCCAGAGTACAGTAGTGTGGGGGTTATGTTACTAGACTAATAATCCAGGGTACAGTATTGTAGGGGTTATGTTACTGGACTAATAATCCAAGGTACAGTAGTGTAGGGGTCATGTTACTGGACTAATAATCCAGGGTACAGTCGTGTAGGGGTCATGTTACTGGACTAATAATCCAGGGCACAGTCGTGTACGGGTTATGTTACTGGACTAATAATCCAGGGTACAGTAGTGTAGGGGTCATGTTACTGGACTAATAATCCAGGGTACAGTAGTGTTGGGGTTATGTTACTGGACTAATAATCCAGGGTACAGTCGTGTAGGTGTTATGTTACTGGACTAATAATCCAGGTTACAGTAGTGTAGGGGTTATGTTACTGGACTAATAATCCAGGGTACAGAAGTGTAGGGGTTATGTTACAGGACTAATAATCCAGGGTACATTAGTGTAGGGGTTATGTTACTGGACTAATAATCCAGGGTACAGTAGTGTAGGGGTGATGTTACTGGACTAATAATCCAGGGTACAGTAGTGTAGGGGTTATGTTACTAGACTAATAATCCAGGGTACAGTAGTGTAGGGGTTATGTTACTGGACTAATAATCCAGGGTACAGTAGTGTAGGGGTTATGTTACTGGACTAATAATCCAGGGTACAGTAGTGTAGGGGTTATGTTACTGGACTAATAATCCAGGGTACAGTAGTGTAGGGGTTATGTTACTGGACTAATAATCCAGGGTACAGTAGTGTTGGGGTTATGTTACTGGACTAATAATCCAGGGTACAGTAGTGTAGGGCTCGTGTTACTGGACTAATAATCCAGGGTACAGCAGTGTAGGGGTTATGTTACTGGACTAATAATCCAGGGTACAGTCGTGTAGGGGTTATGTTACTGGACTAATAATCCAGGGTACAGTAGTGTAGGGGTTATGTTACTGGACTAATAATCCAGGGTACAGTAGTGTAGGGGTTATGTTACTGGACCAGTAATCCAGGGTACAGTAGTGTAGGGGTTATGTTACTGGACTAATAATCCAGGGTACAGTAGTGTAGGGGTTATGTTACTGGACTAATAATCGAGGGTACAGTAGTGTAGGGGTTATGTTACTAGACTAATAATCCAGGGTAGAGTAGTGTCGGGGTAATGTTACTGGACTAATTATCCAGGGTACAGTAGTGTAGGGGTTATGTTACTGGACTAATAATCCAGGGTACAGTAGTGTAGGGGTTATGTTACTGGACTAATAATCCAGGGTACAGTAGAGTGGGGGTTATGTTACTGGACTAATAATCCAGTGTACAGTAGTGTAGGGGTTATGTTACTGGACTAATAATCCAGGGTACAGCAGTTTCGGGGTCATGTTACTGGACTAATAATCCAGGGTACAGTAGTGTAGGGGTTATGTAACTGGCCTAATAATCCAGGGTACAGTAGTGTAGGGGTTATGTTACTGGACTAATAATCCAGGGTACAGTAGTGTAGGTGTCATGATACTGGACTAATAATCCAGGGTACAGTAGTGTAGGGGCTTTTTACTGGACTAACAATCCAGGGTACAGTAGTGTAGGGGTCATGTTACTGGACTAATAATCCAGGGTACAGTAGTGTAGGGGTTATGTTACTGGACTAATAATCCAGGGTACAGTAGTGTAGGGGTTATGTTACTGGACTAATAATCCAGGGTACAATAGTGTAGGGGTTATGTTACTGGACTAATAATCCAAGGTACCGTAATGCAGGGGTTATGTTACTGGACTAATAATCCAGGGTACAGTAGTGTAGGGGTTATGTTACTGGACTAATAGTCCAGGGTACAGTAGTGTAGGGGTTATGTTACTGGACTAATAATCCAGGGTACAGTAGTGTAGGGGTCATGTTACTGGACTAATAATCCAGGGTACAGTCGTGTAGGGGTCATGTTACTGGATTAATAATCCAGAGTGCAGTAGTGCAGGGGTTATGTTACTGGACTAATAATCCAGGGTGCAGTGGTGTAGGGGTTATGTTACTGGACTAAAAATCCAGGGTACAGTAGTGTAGGGGTCATGTTACTGGACTAATAATCCAGGGTACAGGAGTGTAGGGGTCATGTTACTGGACTAATAATCCAGGGTACAGTAGTGTAGGGGTTATGTTATTGGACTAATAATCTAAGGTACATTAATGTAGGGGTTATGTTACTGGACTAATAATCCAGGGTACAGTAGTGTAGGGGTCATGTTACTAGACTAATCATCCAGGGCACAGTATTGTAGGTGTTGTGTTACTGGACTAATAATCCAGGGTAGAGTAGTGTAGGGGTTATGTTACTGGACTAATAATCCAGGGTACAGTCGTGTAGGGGTTATGTTACTGGACTAATAATCCAGGGTACAGTAGTGTAGGGGTTATGTTACTGGACTAATAATCCAGGGTACAGTAGTGTAGGGGTCATGTTACTGGACTAATAATCCAGGGTACAGTAGTTTAGGGGTCATGTTACTGGACTAATAATCCAGGGTACAGTAGTGTAGGGGTCATGTTACTGGACTAATAATCCAGGGTACAGTAGTGTAGGGGTTATGTTACTGGACTAATAATCCAGGGTACAGTAGTGTAGGGGTCATGTTACTGGACTAATAATCCAGGGTACAGTAGTTTAGGGGTCATGTTACAGCACTAATAATCCAGGGTACAGTAGTGTAGGGGTCATGTTACTGGACTAATAATCCAGGGTACAGTAGTGTAGGGGTTATGTTACTAGACTAATAATCCAGGGTACAGTAGTGTAGGGGTTATGTTACTGGACTAATACTCCAGGGTACAGTAGTGTAGGGGTTATGTTGCTGGACTAATAATCCAGGGTACAGTAGTGTAGGGGTTATGTTACTGGACTAATAATCCAGGGTACAGTGGTGTAGGGGTTATGTTACTGGACTAATAATCCAGGGTACAGTAGTGTAGGGGTTATGTTACTGGACTAATAATCCAGGGTACAGTAGTGTAGGGGTCATGTTACTGGACTAATAATCCAGGGTACAGTAGTTTAGGGGTCATGTTACTAGACTAATAATCCAGGGTACAGTAGTGTAGGGGTTATGTTACTGGACTAATAATCCAGGGTACAGTAGTGTAGGGGTTATGTTACTAGACTAATAATCCAGGGTACAGTAGTGTAGGGGTTATGTTACTGGACTAATAATCCAGGGTACAGCAGTGTAGGGGTTATGTTACTGGACTAATAATCCAGGGTACAGTAGTGTAGGTGTTATGTTACTGGTCTAATAATCCAGGGTACAGTAGTGTAGGGGTTATGTTACTGCACTAATAATCCAGGGTACAGTAGTGTGGGGGTTATGTTACTAGACTAATAATCCAGGGTACAGTAGTGTAGGGGTTATGTTACTGGACTAATAATCCAGGGTACAGTAGTGTAGGGGTTATGTTACTGGACTAATAATCCAGGGTACAGTAGTGTGGGGGTTATGTTACTGGACTAATAATCCAGGGTACAGTAGTGTAGGGGTTATGTTACTGGACTAATAATCCAGGGTACAGTAGTGTAGGGGTTATATTACTGGACTAATAATCCAAGGTACAGTAGTGTAGGGGTCATGTTACTGGACTAATAATCCAGGGCACAGTAGTGTACGGGTTATGTTACTGGACTAATAATCCAGGGTACAGTAGTGTAGGGGTCATGTTACTGGACTAATAATCCAGGGTACAGTAGTGTAGGGGTTATGTTACTGGACTAATAATCCAGGGTACAGTAGTGTAGGGGTCATGTTACTGGACTAATAATCCAGGGTACAGTAGTGTAGGGGTTATGTTACTGAACTAATAATCCAGGGTACAGTAGTGTAGGGGTTATGTTACTGGACTAATAATCCAGGGTACAGTAGTGTAGGGGTTATGTGACTGGACTAATAATCCAGGGTACAGTAGTGTAGGGGTTATGTGACTGGACTAATAATCCAGGGTACAGTAGTGTAGGGGTCATGTTACTGGACTAATAATCCAGGGTACAATAGTGTCGGGGTCATGTTACTGGACTAATAATCCAGGGTACAGTAGTGTAGGGGTTATGTTACTGGACTAATAATCCAGGGAACAGTAGTGTAGGGGTCATGTTACTGGACTAATAATCCAGGGTACAGTATTGTAGGGGTGACGTTACTGGACTTATAATCCAGGGTACAGTAGTGTAGGGGTTATGTTACTGGACTAATAATCCAGGGTACAGTAGTGTAGGGGTCATGTTACTAGACTAATAATCCAGGGTACAGTATTGTAGGTGTTATGTTACTGGATTAATAATCCAGGGTACAGCAGTGTAGGAGTTATGTTACTGGACTTATAATCCAGGGTACAGTAGTGTAGGCGTCATGTTACTGGACTAATAATCCAGGGTACAGTAGTGTAGGGGTCATGTTACTGGACGAATAATCCAGTGAACAGTAGTGTTGGGGTCATGTTACTGGACTAGTAATCCAGGGTACAGTAGTGTAGGGGTTATGTTGCTGGACTAATAATCCAGGGTACAGTAATGTAGGGGTCATGTTACTGGACTAATAATCCAAGGTAGAGTAGTGTAGGGGTCATGTTACTGGACTAATAATCCAGGGTACAGTAGTGTAAGGGTTATGTTACTGGACTAATAATCCAGGGGACAGTAGTGTAGTGGTTATGTTACTGGACTAATAATCCAGGGTACAGTAGTGTAGGGGTTATGTTACTGGACTAATAATCCAGAGTGCAGTAGTGTAGGGGTTATGTTACTGGACTAATAATCCAGGGTACAGTAGTGTCGGGGTTATGTTACTGGACTAATAATCCAGGGTACAGTAGTGTAGGGGTTATGTTACTGGACTAATAATCCAGGGAACAGGAGTGTAGGGGTCATGTTACTGGACTAATAATCCAGGGTACAGTAGTGTAGGGGTTATGTTACTGGACTAATAATCCAAGGTACAGTAGTGTAGGGGTTATGTTACTGGACTAATAATCCAGGGTACAGTAGTATAGGGGTGATGTTACTGGACTAATAATCCAGGGTACAGTAGTGTAGGGGTTATGTTACTGGACTAATAATCCAGGGTACAGTAGTGTAGGGCTCATGTCACTGGACTAATAATCCAGGGTACAGTAGTGTAGGGGTTATGTTACTGGACTAATAATCCAGGGTACAGTAGTGTAGGTGTCATGTTACTGGACTAATAATCCAGGGTACAGTAGTGTAGGGTTTATGTTACTGGACTAATAATACAGGGTACAGTAGTTTAGGGGTTATGTTACTGGACTAATAATCCAGGGTACAGTAGTGTAGGGGTTATGTTACTGGACTCATAATCCAGGGTACAGTAGTGTAAGGATTATGTTACTGGACTAATCATCCAGGGTACAGTAGTTTAGGGGTTATGTTACTGGACTAATAATCCAGGGTACAGTAGTGTAGGGTTTATGTTACTGGACTAATAATCCAGGGTACAGTAGTGTAGGGTTTATGTTACTGGACTAATAATCCAGGGTACAGTAGTTTAGGGGTTATGTTACTGGACTAATAATCCAGGGTACAGTAGTGTAGGGGTTATGTTACTGGACTAATAATCCAGGGTACAGCAGTGTAGGGGTTATGTTACTGGACTAATAATCCAGGGTACAATAGTGTAGGGGTTATGTTACTGGACTAATAATCCAGGGTACAGTAGTGTAGGGGTTATGTTACTGGACTAATAATCCAGGGTAGAGTAGTGCAGGCGTCATGTTACTGGACTAATAATCCAGGGTACAGTAGTGTTGGGGTCATGTTACTGGACTAATAATCCAGGGTAGAGTAGTGTAGGGGTTATGTTACTGGACTAATAATCCAGGGGACAGTAGTGTAGGGGTTATGTTACTGGACTAATAATCCAGGGTACAGTAGTGTAGGGGTCATGTTACTGGACTAATAATCCAGGGTCCAGTAGTGTTGGGGTTATGTTACTGGACGAATAATCCAGTGTACAGTACTGTAGGGGTCATGTTACTGGACTAATAATCCAGTGTACAGTAGTGTAGGGGTTATGTTACTGGACTAATAATCCAGGGTACAGTAGTGTAGGGGTTATGTTACTGGACTAATAATCCAGGGTACAGTAGTGTTGGGGTTATGTTACTGGACGAATAATCCAGTGTACAGTACTGTAGGGGTCATGTTACTGGACTAATAATCCAGTGTACAGTAGTGTAGGGGTTATGTTACTGGACTAATAATCCAGGGTACAGTACTGTAGGGGTCATGTTACTGGACTAATAATCCAGGGTACAGTAGTGTAGGGGTTATGTTACTGGACTAATAATCCAGGGTACTGTAGTGTCGGGGCCATGTTACTGGACTAATAATCCAGGGAACAGTAGTGTACAGGTTATGTTACTGGACTAATAATCCAGGGTACAGTAGTGTAGGGGTTATGTTACTGGACTAATAATCCAGGGTACAGTAGTGTAGGGGCTATGTTACTGGACTAATAATCCAAGGTACAGTAATGTAGGGGTTATGTTACTGGACTAATAATCCAGGGTACAGGAGTGTAGGGGCTATGTTACTGGACTAATAGTCCAGGGTACAGCAGTGTAAGTGTTTTGTTACTGGAATAATAATCCAAGGCACAGTAATGTAGGGGTTATGTTACTGGACTAATAATCCAGGGTACAGTAGTGTAGGGGTCATGTTACTGGACTAATAATCCAGGGTACAGTGGTGTAGGGGTTATGATACTGGACTAATAATCCAGGGTACAGTAGTGTAGGGGTCATGTTACTGGACTAATAATCCAGGGTACAGTAGTGTAGGGGTTATGTTACTGGACTAATAATCCAGGGTACAGTAGTGTAGGGGTCATGTTACTGGACTAATAATCCAGGGTACAGTAGTGTAGGGGTCATGTTACTGGACTAATAATCCAGGGTCCAGTAGTGTTGGGGTTATGTTACTGGACGAATAATCCAGTGTACAGTACTGTAGGGGTCATGTTACTGGACTAATAATCCAGTGTACAGTAGTGTAGGGGTTATGTTACTGGACTAATAATCCAGGGTACAGTAGTGTAGGGGTTATGTTACTGGACTAATAATCCAGGGTACAGTAGTGTTGGGGTTATGTTACTGGACGAATAATCCAGTGTACAGTACTGTAGGGGTCATGTTACTGGACTAATAATCCAGTGTACAGTAGTGTAGGGGTTATGTTACTGGACTAATAATCCAGGGTACAGTACTGTAGGGGTCATGTTACTGGACTAATAATCCAGGGTACAGTAGTGTAGGGGTTATGTTACTGGACTAATAATCCAGGGTACTGTAGTGTCGGGGCCATGTTACTGGACTAATAATCCAGGGAACAGTAGTGTACAGGTTATGTTACTGGACTAATAATCCAGGGTACAGTAGTGTAGGGGTTATGTTACTGGACTAATAATCCAGGGTACAGTAGTGTAGGGGCTATGTTACTGGACTAATAATCCAAGGTACAGTAATGTAGGGGTTATGTTACTGGACTAATAATCCAGGGTACAGGAGTGTAGGGGCTATGTTACTGGACTAATAGTCCAGGGTACAGCAGTGTAAGTGTTTTGTTACTGGAATAATAATCCAAGGCACAGTAATGTAGGGGTTATGTTACTGGACTAATAATCCAGGGTACAGTAGTGTAGGGGTCATGTTACTGGACTAATAATCCAGGGTACAGTGGTGTAGGGGTTATGTTACTGGACTAATAATCCAGGGTACAGTAGTGTAGGGGTCATGTTACTGGACTAATAATCCAGGGTACAGTAGTGTAGGGGTTATGTTACTGGACTAATAATCCAGGGTACAGTAGTGTAGGGGTCATGTTACTGGACTAATAATCCAGGGTACAGTAGTGTAGGGGTCATGTTACTGGACTAATAATCCAGGATGCAGTAGTGTAGGGGTTATGTGACTGGACTAATAATCTAGGGTACAGTAGTGTAGGGGTCATGTTACTGGACTAATAATCCAGGGTACAGTAGTTTAGGGGTTATGTTACTGGACTAATAATCCAGGGTGCAGTAGTGTAGGGGTTATGTGACTGGACTAATAATCCAGGGTACAGTAGTGTAGGGGTCATGTTACTGGACTAATAATCCAGGGTACAATAGTGTAGGGGTCATGTTACTGGACTAATAATCCAGGGTACAGTAGTGTAGGGGTTATGTTACTGGACTAATAATCCAGGGAACAGTAGTGTAGGGGTCATGTTACTGGACTAATAATCCAGGGTACAGTATTGTAGGGGTGACGTTACTGGACTTATAATCCAGGGTACAGTAGTGTATGGGTTATGTTACTGGACTAATAATCCAGGGTACAGTAGTGTAGGGGTCATGTTACTAGACTAATAATCCAGGGTACAGTATTGTAGGTGTTATGTTACTGGATTAATAATCCAGGGTACAGCAGTGTAGGGGTTATGTTACTGGACTTATAATCCAGGGTACAGTAGTGTAGGCGTCATGTTACTGGACTAATAATCCAGGGTACAGTAGTGTAGGGGTCATGTTACTGGACGAATAATCCAGTGAACAGTAGTGTTGGGGTCATGTTACTGGACTAGTAATCCAGGGTACAGTAGTGTAGGGGTTATGTTGCTGGACTAATAATCCAGGGTACAGTAATGTAGGGGTCATGTTACTGGACTAATAATCCAAGGTAGAGTAGTGTAGGGGTCATGTTACTGGACTAATAATCCAGGGTACAGTAGTGTAAGGGTTATGTTACTGGACTAATAATCCAGGGGACAGTGGTGTTGTGGTTATGTTACTGGACTAATAATCCAGGGTACAGTAGTGTAGGGGTTATGTTACTGGACTAATAATCCAGGGTACAGTAGTGTAGGGCTCATGTTACTGGACTAATAATCCAGGGTACAGTAGTGTAGGGGTTATGTTACTGGACTAATAATCCAGGGTACAGTAGTGTAGGTGTCATGTTACTGGACTAATAATCCAGGGTACAGTAGTGTAGGGGTTATGTTACTGGACTAATAATCCAGGGTACAGTAGTTTAGGGGTTATGTTACTGGACTAATAATCCAGGGTACAGTAGTGTAGGGGTTATGTTACTGGACTCATAATCCAGGGTACAGTAGTGTAGGGGTTATGTTACTGGACTAATAATCCAGGGTACAGTAGTGTAGGGGTTATGTTACTGGACTCATAATCCAGGGTACAGTAGTGTAGGGGTTATGTTACTGGACTCATAATCCAGGGTACAGTAGTGTAGGGGTTATGTTACTGGACTAATCATCCAGGGTACAGTAGTTTAGGGGTTATGTTACTGGACTAATAATCCAGGGTACAGTAGTGTAGGGTTTATGTTACTGGACTAATAATCCAGGGTACAGTAGTGTAGGGTTTATGTTACTGGACTAATAATCCAGGGTACAGTAGTTTAGGGGTTATGTTACTGGACTAATAATCCAGGGTACAGTAGTGTAGGGGTCATGTTACTGGACTAATAATCCAGGGTACAGTAGTGTAGGGGTTATGTTACTGGACTAATAATCCAGGGTAGAGTAGTGTAGGCGTCATGTTACTGGACTAATAATCCAGGGTACAGTAGTGTTGGGGTCATGTTACTGGACTAATAATCCAGGGTAGAGTAGTGTCGGGGTTATGTTACTGGACTAATAATCCAGGGGACAGTAGTGTAGGGGTTATGTTACTGGACTAATAATCCAGGGTACAGTAGTGTAGGGGTCATGTTACTGGACTAATAATCCAGGGTCCAGTAGTGTAGGGGTCATGTTACTGGACTAATAATCCAGTGTACAGTAGTGTAGGGGTCATGTTACTGGACTAATAATCCAGGGTACAGTAGTGTAGGGGTCATGTTACTGGACTAATAATCCAGGGTACAGTAGTGTAGGGGTCATGTTACTGGACTAATAATCCAGGGTCCAGTAGTGTAGGGGTTATGTTACTGGACTAATAATCCAGTGTACAGTACTGTAGGGGTCATGTTACTGGACTAATAATCCAGGGTACAGTAGTGTTGGGGTTATGTTGCTGGACTAATAATCCAGGGTACAGTAGTGTAGGTGTCATGATATTGCACTAATAATCCAGGGTACAGTAGTGTAGGGGTTATGTTACTGGACTAATAATCCAGGGTACTGTAGTGTCGGGGCCATGTTACTGGACTAATAATCCAGGGAACAGTAGTGTACAGGTTATGTTACTGGACTAATAATCCAGGGTACAGTAGTGTAGGGGCTATGTTAGTGGACTAATAGTCCAGGGTACAGTAGTGTAAGTGTTTTGTTACTGGAATAATAATCCAAGGCACAGTAATGTAGGGGTTATGTTACTGGACTAATAATCCAGGGTACAGTAGTGTAGGGGTCATGTTACTGGACTAATAATCCAGGGTACAGTGGTGTAGGGGTTATGTTACTGGACTAATAATCCAGGGTACAGTAGTGTAGGGGTCATGTTACTGGACTAATAATCCAGGGTACAGTAATGTAGGGGTTATGTTACTGGTCTAATAATCCAGGGTGCAGTATTGTAGGGGTTATGTTACTGGACTAATAATCCAGGGTACAGTAGTGTAGGGGTTATGTTACTGGACTAATAATCCAGGGTACAGTAGTGTAGGGGTTATGTTACTGGACTAATAATCCAGGGTACAGTAGTGTAGGGGTTATGTTACTGGACTAATAATCCAGGGTACAGTAGTGTAGGGGTTATGTTACTGGACTAATAACCCAGGGTACAGTAGTGTAGGGGTTTTGTTACTGGACTAATAATCCAGGATACAGTAGTGTAGGGGTTATGTAACTGGACTAATAATCCAGGGTACAGTAGAGTGGGGGTTATGTTACTGGACTAATAATCCAGTGTACAGTACTGTCGGGGTCATGTTACTGGACTAATAATCCAGGTTTCAGTAGTATAGGGGTTAGGTTACTGGACTAATAATCCAGTGTACAGTAGTGTAGGGGTTATGTTACTGGACTAATAATCAAGGGTACAGTAGTGTTGGGGTTATGTTGCTGGACTAATAATCCAGGGTATGGTAGTGTAGGTGTCATGATACTGCACTTATAATCCAGGGCACAGTAGTGCAGGGGCCATGTTACTGGACTAATAATCCAGGGTACAGTAGTGTAGGGGTTATGTTACTGGACTAATAGTCCAGGGTACAGTAGTGTAGGGTTTATGTTACTGGACTAATAATCCAGGGTACAGTAGTTTAGGGGTTATGTTACTGGACTAATAATCCAGGGTACAGTAGTGTAGGGTTATGTTACTGGACTAATAATCCAGGGTACAGTAGTGTAGGGGTCATGTTACTGGACTAATAATCCAGGGTACAGTAGTGTAGGGGTCATGTTACTGGACTAATAATCCAGGGTACAGTAGTGTAGGGGTCATGTTGCTGGACTAATAATCCAGGGTACAGTAGTTTAGGGGTTATGTTACTGGACTAATATTCCAAGGTACAGTCATGTCGGAGTTATGTTACTGGACTAATAATCCAGGGTACAGTCGTGTCAGGGTCATGTTAGTAGACTAATAATCCAGGGTACAGTATTGTAGGTGTTATGTTACTGGATTAATAATCCAGGGTACAGCAGTGTAGGGGTTATGTTACTGGACTTATAATCCAGGGTACAGTAGTGTAGGCGTCATGTTACTGGACTAATAATCCAGGGTACAGTAGTGTAGGGGTCATGTTACTGGACGAATAATCCAGTGAACAGTAGTGTTGGGGTCATGTTACTGGACTAGTAATCCAGGGTACAGTAGTGTAGGGGTTATGTTGCTGGACTAATAATCCAGGGTACAGTAATGTAGGGGTCATGTTACTGGACTAATAATCCAAGGTAGAGTAGTGTAGGGGTCATGTTACTGGACTAATAATCCAGGGTACAGTAGTGTAAGGGTTATGTTACTGGACTAATAATCCAGGGGACAGTAGTGTTGTGGTTATGTTACTGGACTAATAATCCAGGGTACAGTAGTGTAGGGGTTATGTTACTGGACTAATAATCCAGGGTACAGTAGTGTAGGGCTCATGTTACTGGACTAATAATCCAGGGTACAGTAGTGTAGGGGTTATGTTACTGGACTAATAATCCAGGGTACAGTAGTGTAGGTGTCATGTTACTGGACTAATAATCCAGGGTACAGTAGTGTAGGGGTTATGTTACTGGACTAATAATCCAGGGTACAGTAGTTTAGGGGTTATGTTACTGGACTAATAATCCAGGGTACAGTAGTGTAGGGGTTATGTTACTGGACTCATAATCCAGGGTACAGTAGTGTAGGGGTTATGTTACTGGACTAATAATCCAGGGTACAGTAGTGTAGGGGTTATGTTACTGGACTCATAATCCAGGGTACAGTCGTGTAGGGGTTATGTTACTGGACTCATAATCCAGGGTACAGTAGTGTAGGGGTTATGTTACTGGACTAATCATCCAGGGTACAGTAGTTTAGGGGTTATGTTACTGGACTAATAATCCAGGGTACAGTAGTGTAGGGTTTATGTTACTGGACTAATAATCCAGGGTACAGTAGTGTAGGGTTTATGTTACTGGACTAATAATCCAGGGTACAGTAGTTTAGGGGTTATGTTACTGGACTAATAATCCAGGGTACAGTAGTGTAGGGGTCATGTTACTGGACTAATAATCCAGGGTACAGTAGTGTAGGGGTTATGTTACTGGACTAATAATCCAGGGTAGAGTAGTGTAGGCGTCATGTTACTGGACTAATAATCCAGGGTACAGTAGTGTTGGGGTCATGTTACTGGACTAATAATCCAGGGTAGAGTAGTGTAGGGGTTATGTTACTGGACTAATAATCCAGGGGACAGTAGTGTAGGGGTTATGTTACTGGACTAATAATCCAGGGTACAGTAGTGTAGGGGTCATGTTACTGGACTAATAATCCAGGGTCCAGTAGTGTAGGGGTCATGTTACTGGACTAATAATCCAGTGTACAGTAGTGTAGGGGTCATGTTACTGGACTAATAATCCAGGGTACAGTAGTGTAGGGGTCATGTTACTGGACTAATAATCCAGGGTACAGTAGTGTAGGGGTCATGTTACTGGACTAATAATCCAGGGTCCAGTAGTGTAGGGGTTATGTTACTGGACTAATAATCCAGTGTACAGTACTGTAGGGGTCATGTTACTGGACTAATAATCCAGGGTACAGTAGTGTTGGGGTTATGTTGCTGGACTAATAATCCAGGGTACAGTAGTGTAGGTGTCATGATATTGCACTAATAATCCAGGGTACAGTAGTGTAGGGGTTATGTTACTGGACTAATAATCCAGGGTACTGTAGTGTCGGGGCCATGTTACTGGACTAATAATCCAGGGAACAGTAGTGTACAGGTTATGTTACTGGACTAATAATCCAGGGTACAGTAGTGTAGGGGTTATGTTACTGGACTAATAATCCAGGGTACAGTAGTGTAGGGGCTATGTTACTGGACTAATAATCCAAGGTACAGTAATGTAGGGGTTATGTTACTGGACTAATAATCCAGGGTACAGTAGTGTAGGGGCTATGTTAGTGGACTAATAGTCCAGGGTACAGTAGTGTAAGTGTTTTGTTACTGGAATAATAATCCAAGGCACAGTAATGTAGGGGTTATGTTACTGGACTAATAATCCAGGGTACAGTAGTGTAGGGGTCATGTTACTGGACTAATAATCCAGGGTACAGTGGTGTAGGGGTTATGTTACTGGACTAATAATCCAGGGTACAGTAGTGTAGGGGTCATGTTACTGGACTAATAATCCAGGGTACAGTAATGTAGGGGTTATGTTACTGGTCTAATAATCCAGGGTGCAGTATTGTAGGGGTTATGTTACTGGACTAATAATCCAGGGTACAGTAGTGTAGGGGTTATGTTACTGGACTAATAATCCAGGGTACAGTAGTGTAGGGGTTATGTTACTGGACTAATAATCCAGGGTACAGTAGTGTAGGGGTTATGTTACTGGACTAATAATCCAGGGTACAGTAGTGTAGGGGTTATGTTACTGGACTAATAACCCAGGGTACAGTAGTGTAGGGGTTTTGTTACTGGACTAATAATCCAGGATACAGTAGTGTAGGGGTTATGTAACTGGACTAATAATCCAGGGTACAGTAGAGTGGGGGTTATGTTACTGGACTAATAATCCAGTGTACAGTACTGTCGGGGTCATGTTACTGGACTAATAATCCAGGTTTCAGTAGTATAGGGGTTAGGTTACTGGACTAATAATCCAGTGTACAGTAGTGTAGGGGTTATGTTACTGGACTAATAATCAAGGGTACAGTAGTGTTGGGGTTATGTTGCTGGACTAATAATCCAGGGTATGGTAGTGTAGGTGTCATGATACTGCACTTATAATCCAGGGCACAGTAGTGCAGGGGCCATGTTACTGGACTAATAATCCAGGGTACAGTAGTGTAGGGGTTATGTTACTGGACTAATAGTCCAGGGTACAGTAGTGTAGGGGTTATGTTACTGGACTAATAATCCAGGGTACAGTAGTGTAGGGGTCATGTTACTGGACTAATAATCCAGGGTACAGTAGTGTAGGGGTCATGTTACTGGACTAATAATCCAGGGTACAGTAGTGTAGGGGTCATGTTACTGGACTAATAATCCAGGGTACAGTAGTTTAGGGGTTATGTTACTGGACTAATATTCCAAGGTACAGTCATGTCGGAGTTATGTTACTGGACTAATAATCCAGGGTACAGTCGTGTCAGGGTCATGTTACTAGACTAATAATCCAGGGTACAGTATTGTAGGTGTTATGTTACTGGATTAATAATCCAGGGTACAGTAGTGTAGGGGTTATGTTATTGGACTAATAATCCAGGGTACATTAGTGTAGGGGTTATGTTACTGGACTAATAATCCAGGGTACAGTAGTGTAGGGTTTATGTTACTGGACTAATAATGCAGGGTACAGTAGTGTAGGGTTTATGTTACTGGACTAATAATGCAGGGTACAGTAGAGTGGGGGTTATGTTACTGGACTAATAATCCAGTGCACAGTAGTGTAGGGGTTATGTTACTGGACTAATAATCCAGGGTACAGTAGTGTAGGTGTCATGTTACTGGACTAATAATCCAGGGTACAGTAGTGTAGGGGTCATGTTACTGGACGAATAATCCAGGGAACAGTAGTGTAGGGGTCAGGTTACTGGACTAATAATCCAGGGTACAGTAGTGTAGGGGTTATGTTACTGGACTAATAATCCAGGGTACAGTAGTGTAGGGGGCATGTTACTGGACTAATAATCCAGGGTACAGTAGTGTAGGGGTCATGTTACTGGACTAATAATCCAGGGTACAGTAGTGTAAGGGTTATGTTACTGGACTAATAATCCAGGGTACAGCAGTGTAGTGGTTATGTTACTGGACTAATAATCCAGGATGCAGTAGTGTAGGGGTTATGTGACTGGACTAATAATCTAGGGTACAGTAGTGTAGGGGTTATGTTACTGGACTAATAATCCAGGGTACAGTAATGTAGGGGTTATGTTACTCGACTAATAATCCAGGGTCCAGCAGTGTAGGGGTTATGTTACTGGACTAATAATCCAGGGTACAGTAGTGTAGGTGTTATGTTACTGGACTAATTATCCAGAGTACAGTAGTGTAGGGGTCATGTTACTGGACTAATAATCCAGGGTACAGTAGTGTAGTGGTTATGTTACAGGACTAATAATCCAGGGTACAGTAGTGTAGGGGTTATGTTACTGGACTAATAATCCAGGGTACAGTATTGTAGGGGTTATGTTACTGGACTAATAATCCAGGGTACAGTAGTGTTGGGGTTATGTTACTGGACTAATAATCCAGGGTACAGTAGTGTAGGGGTTATGTTACTGGACGAATAATCCAGGGAACAGTAATGTAGGGGTCATGTTACTTGACTAATAATCCAGCGTACAGTAGTGTAAGGGTTATGTTCCTGGACTAATAATCCAGGGTACAGTAGTGTAGGGGTCATGTTACTGGACTAATACTCCAGGGTACAGTAGTGTAGGGGTCATGTTACTGGACTAATAATCCAGGGTACAGTAGTTTAGGGGTTATGTGACTGGACTAATAATCCAGGGTACAGTAGTGTAGGGGTCATGTTACTGGACTAATAATCCAGGGTACAGTCGTGTAGGGGTCATGTTACTGGACTAATAATCCAGGGTACAGTAGTGTAGGGGTCATGTTACTGGACGAATAATCCAGTGAACAGTAGTGTTGGGGTCATGTTACTGGACTAGTAATCCAGGGTACAGTAGTGTAGGGGTTATGTTGCTGGACTAATAATCCAGGGTACAGTAATGTAGGGGTCATGTTACTGGACTAATAATCCAAGGTAGAGTAGTGTAGGGGTCATGTTACTGGACTAATAATCCAGGGGACAGTAGTGTTGTGGTTATGTTACTGGACTAATAATCCAGGGTACAGTAGTGTAGGGGTTATGTTACTGGACTAATAATCCAGGGTACAGTAGTGTAGGGCTCATGTTACTGGACTAATAATCCAGGGTACAGTAGTGTAGGGGTTATGTTACTGGACTAATAATCCAGGGTACAGTAGTGTAGGTGTCATGTTACTGGACTAATAATCCAGGGTACAGTAGTGTAGGGGTTATGTTACTGGACTAATAATCCAGGGTACAGTAGTTTAGGGGTTATGTTACTGGACTAATAATCCAGGGTACAGTAGTGTAGGGGTTATGTTACTGGACTCATAATCCAGGGTACAGTAGTGTAGGGGTTATGTTACTGGACTAATAATCCAGGGTACAGTAGTGTAGGGGTTATGTTACTGGACTCATAATCCAGGGTACAGTAGTGTAGGGGTTATGTTACTGGACTCATAATCCAGGGTACAGTAGTGTAGGGGTTATGTTACTGGACTAATCATCCAGGGTACAGTAGTTTAGGGGTTATGTTACTGGACTAATAATCCAGGGTACAGTAGTGTAGGGTTTATGTTACTGGACTAATAATCCAGGGTACAGTAGTGTAGGGTTTATGTTACTGGACTAATAATCCAGGGTACAGTAGTTTAGGGGTTATGTTACTGGACTAATAATCCAGGGTACAGTAGTGTAGGGGTCATGTTACTGGACTAATAATCCAGGGTACAGTAGTGTAGGGGTTATGTTACTGGACTAATAATCCAGGGTAGAGTAGTGTAGGCGTCATGTTACTGGACTAATAATCCAGGGTACAGTAGTGTTGGGGTCATGTTACTGGACTAATAATCCAGGGTAGAGTAGTGTAGGGGTTATGTTACTGGACTAATAATCCAGGGGACAGTAGTGTAGGGGTTATGTTACTGGACTAATAATCCAGGGTACAGTAGTGTAGGGGTCATGTTACTGGACTAATAATCCAGGGTCCAGTAGTGTAGGGGTCATGTTACTGGACTAATAATCCAGTGTACAGTAGTGTAGGGGTCATGTTACTGGACTAATAATCCAGGGTACAGTAGTGTAGGGGTCATGTTACTGGACTAATAATCCAGGGTACAGTAGTGTAGGGGTCATGTTACTGGACTAATAATCCAGGGTCCAGTAGTGTAGGGGTTATGTTACTGGACTAATAATCCAGTGTACAGTACTGTAGGGGTCATGTTACTGGACTAATAATCCAGGGTACAGTAGTGTTGGGGTTATGTTGCTGGACTAATAATCCAGGGTACAGTAGTGTAGGTGTCATGATATTGCACTAATAATCCAGGGTACAGTAGTGTAGGGGTTATGTTACTGGACTAATAATCCAGGGTACTGTAGTGTCGGGGCCATGTTACTGGACTAATAATCCAGGGAACAGTAGTGTACAGGTTATGTTACTGGACTAATAATCCAGGGTACAGTAGTGTAGGGGTTATGTTACTGGACTAATAATCCAGGGTACAGTAGTGTAGGGGCTATGTTACTGGACTAATAATCCAAGGTACAGTAATGTAGGGGTTATGTTACTGGACTAATAATCCAGGGTACAGTAGTGTAGGGGCTATGTTAGTGGACTAATAGTCCAGGGTACAGTAGTGTAAGTGTTTTGTTACTGGAATAATAATCCAAGGCACAGTAATGTAGGGGTTATGTTACTGGACTAATAATCCAGGGTACAGTAGTGTAGGGGTCATGTTACTGGACTAATAATCCAGGGTACAGTGGTGTAGGGGTTATGTTACTGGACTAATAATCCAGGGTACAGTAGTGTAGGGGTCATGTTACTGGACTAATAATCCAGGGTACAGTAATGTAGGGGTTATGTTACTGGTCTAATAATCCAGGGTGCAGTATTGTAGGGGTTATGTTACTGGACTAATAATCCAGGGTACAGTAGTGTAGGGGTTATGTTACTGGACTAATAATCCAGGGTACAGTAGTGTAGGGGTTATGTTACTGGACTAATAATCCAGGGTACAGTAGTGTAGGGGTTATGTTACTGGACTAATAATCCAGGGTACAGTAGTGTAGGGGTTATGTTACTGGACTAATAACCCAGGGTACAGTAGTGTAGGGGTTTTGTTACTGGACTAATAATCCAGGATACAGTAGTGTAGGGGTTATGTAACTGGACTAATAATCCAGGGTACAGTAGAGTGGGGGTTATGTTACTGGACTAATAATCCAGTGTACAGTACTGTCGGGGTCATGTTACTGGACTAATAATCCAGGTTTCAGTAGTATAGGGGTTAGGTTACTGGACTAATAATCCAGTGTACAGTAGTGTAGGGGTTATGTTACTGGACTAATAATCAAGGGTACAGTAGTGTTGGGGTTATGTTGCTGGACTAATAATCCAGGGTATGGTAGTGTAGGTGTCATGATACTGCACTTATAATCCAGGGCACAGTAGTGCAGGGGCCATGTTACTGGACTAATAATCCAGGGTACAGTAGTGTAGGGGTTATGTTACTGGACTAATAGTCCAGGGTACAGTAGTGTAGGGGTTATGTTACTGGACTAATAATCCAGGGTACAGTAGTGTAGGGGTCATGTTACTGGACTAATAATCCAGGGTACAGTAGTGTAGGGGTCATGTTACTGGACTAATAATCCAGGGTACAGTAGTGTAGGGGTCATGTTACTGGACTAATAATCCAGGGTACAGTAGTTTAGGGGTTATGTTACTGGACTAATATTCCAAGGTACAGTCATGTCGGAGTTATGTTACTGGACTAATAATCCAGGGTACAGTCGTGTCAGGGTCATGTTACTAGACTAATAATCCAGGGTACAGTATTGTAGGTGTTATGTTACTGGATTAATAATCCAGGGTACAGTAGTGTAGGGGTTATGTTATTGGACTAATAATCCAGGGTACATTAGTGTAGGGGTTATGTTACTGGACTAATAATCCAGGGTACAGTAGTGTAGGGTTTATGTTACTGGACTAATAATGCAGGGTACAGTAGTGTAGGGTTTATGTTACTGGACTAATAATGCAGGGTACAGTAGAGTGGGGGTTATGTTACTGGACTAATAATCCAGTGCACAGTAGTGTAGGGGTTATGTTACTGGACTAATAATCCAGGGTACAGTAGTGTAGGTGTCATGTTACTGGACTAATAATCCAGGGTACAGTAGTGTAGGGGTCATGTTACTGGACGAATAATCCAGGGAACAGTAGTGTAGGGGTCAGGTTACTGGACTAATAATCCAGGGTACAGTAGTGTAGGGGTTATGTTACTGGACTAATAATCCAGGGTACAGTAGTGTAGGGGGCATGTTACTGGACTAATAATCCAGGGTACAGTAGTGTAGGGGTCATGTTACTGGACTAATAATCCAGGGTACAGTAGTGTAAGGGTTATGTTACTGGACTAATAATCCAGGGTACAGCAGTGTAGTGGTTATGTTACTGGACTAATAATCCAGGATGCAGTAGTGTAGGGGTTATGTGACTGGACTAATAATCTAGGGTACAGTAGTGTAGGGGTTATGTTACTGGACTAATAATCCAGGGTACAGTAATGTAGGGGTTATGTTACTCGACTAATAATCCAGGGTCCAGCAGTGTAGGGGTTATGTTACTGGACTAATAATCCAGGGTACAGTAGTGTAGGTGTTATGTTACTGGACTAATTATCCAGAGTACAGTAGTGTAGGGGTCATGTTACTGGACTAATAATCCAGGGTACAGTAGTGTAGTGGTTATGTTACAGGACTAATAATCCAGGGTACAGTAGTGTAGGGGTTATGTTACTGGACTAATAATCCAGGGTACAGTATTGTAGGGGTTATGTTACTGGACTAATAATCCAGGGTACAGTAGTGTTGGGGTTATGTTACTGGACTAATAATCCAGGGTACAGTAGTGTAGGGGTTATGTTACTGGACGAATAATCCAGGGAACAGTAATGTAGGGGTCATGTTACTTGACTAATAATCCAGCGTACAGTAGTGTAAGGGTTATGTTCCTGGACTAATAATCCAGGGTACAGTAGTGTAGGGGTCATGTTACTGGACTAATACTCCAGGGTACAGTAGTGTAGGGGTCATGTTACTGGACTAATAATCCAGGGTACAGTAGTTTAGGGGTTATGTGACTGGACTAATAATCCAGGGTACAGTAGTGTAGGGGTCATGTTACTGGACTAATAATCCAGGGTACAGTCGTGTAGGGGTCATGTTACTGGACTAATAATCCAGGGTACAGTAGTGTAGGGGTTATGTTACTGGATTAATAATCCAGGGTACAGCAGTGTAGGGGTTATGTTACTGAACTAATAATCCAGGGAACAGTAGTGTAGGGGTCATGTTACTAGACTAATAATCCAGAGTACAGTAGTGTAGGGGTGATGTTACTGGACTAATAATCCAGGGTACAGTAGTGTAGGCGTTATGTTACTGGACTAATAATCCAGAGTACTGTAGTGTCGGGGTTATGTTACAGGACTAATAATCCAGGGTACAGTAGTGTAGGGGTTATGTTACTGGACTAATAATCCAGTGTACAATATTGTCGGGGTTATGTTACTGGACTAATAATCCAGGGTACAGTCGTGTTGGGGTTATGTTACTGGACTAATAATCCAGGGTACAGTAGTGTAGGGGTTATGTTACAGGACTAATAATCCAAGTTACAGTAGTGTAGGGTTTATGTTACTGGACTAATAATCCAGGGTACAGTAGTGTCGGGGTTATGTTACTGGACTAATAATCCAGGGTACAGTGGTGTAGGGGTTATGTTACTGGACTAATAATCCAGGGTACAGTAGTGTAGGGGTTATGTTACTGGACTAATAATCCAGGGTACAGTAGTGTAGGCGTTATGTTACTGGACTAATAATCCAGGGTACAGTAGTGTAGGGGTTATGTTACTGGACTAATAATCCAGGCTACAGTAGTGTAGGGGTGTGGTGATTATTCTCTATGTTTAGTATGAAGTATTGTGATTGGTTGTTTGTTTCCTGCCTTGGGATATATGCTGTAATCTCATTGGTAGTTGATGTCATGTGATTTGTGGTGGCCATCTTAAATTCAGTTCTTTCCAGCCTTTAGTTGGGACTGGGTGTTGAAAGATGTGCTACAAGATTTTTAAGTTAATAAAGCCTAGATTAGAAAGGCAAATCTATTCTTTATTTCAATTTGTTAACTTTATGTCAGAATGGAGCGATATCTTCAACCAGAACGATTCAATGCTGACCCTAATTCTGCAGGAGTAGATGATAAATGGAAACACTGGTATTGTACATTTTAAAACTTTTTGGGCATGTTGGATCAAGAGTCTCTAAGTAAGCTGAATATGCTGATCAACTACATTGCTCCGGATGTGTATAAGTATATTTTGGACTGTAAAACTTACGAAGTGGCTATTTCTACATTGGAAAAGATTTTTGTTAAACCAAAGAATGAGATATTTGCACGTCACCTTCTAGCTGCCCGTAGGCAGCAGGTGGGAGAATCTTTGGATACTTATTTACAAACACTTCGGTGCCTTAGTGTTAACTGTAATTATAAGGCCGTGACGGCTGAAGAATATAAGGAAGAATCGGTACGGGATGCTTTTATTAATGGATTACTGTCTAGATCAATTCGTCAGCGGTTGTTAGAAAATAAGACTTTGGATCTTAAGAGTGCTTTTGAGCAAGCTTCTACATTGGATGTGGCTCAGAGAAGTTCGGATTCTTATGCTCTTTTTAATCAGCCTGTGACTGTGGTTTCGGCATTTCCGGATGAAAAGGAATTATGTGGACTTAATAGGAGTGGTTTACTAGATTCTGAAATAGTTTCTACTTCAGCGGCTGTTGCCTCTAGGATTCAGAAGTGTTATTTTTGTGGGAACGTCCGGCACCCTCATCTGAAGTGTCCTGCTCGGGAGGCTGTGTGTAGTAAATGCGGCAAGAGAGGTCATTACGCACGTGTGTGTAAATCATCAGGTTCAATTACCTCCTCTGTGACTATTCAGCCTTTAGATAGGGCGTTTATTGCATCAGTTTCTGCTGCATTTGCTCATGGCCTAAACAAAGCTATAGTTACGGCCCAAGTTAATGGGTTGGAAGTGAAGGCCCTTATAGATACGGGCAGTACCGAGAGTTTTATAAGTCTTCAGTTTGCAAAGGAGAAGCATTTGAAAATTTCGCCTATTTCCTATCAGGTGTGTATGGCTCAGACGACTCTCACTTCACAAGTAGCTGGTTTTTGCCTTGTGAAATTGATTCTTCTAGATAATACGTATACTGATATACGCCTATCTGTTTTGCCTAATCTCTGTGCGGATATTTTGATTGGTCATGATGTGCTTCAGTTACACGAGTCTCTCAGTCTTTCATTTGGGGGGACTAAGCCACCTTTATCTGTTTGTGGATTAACCTCTTTATCCATTTCTCCATTATCACTTTTTTCCAATTTGATGCCGGATTGTAAGCCAATTGCTACCAAGTCAAGAAGGTATAGCAGTCAGGATAGAGAATTTATTAATTCTGAAGTTCAACGTCTCTTATTGGA